>NC_079891.1:33620494-33769066 GCF_024868665.1 Triplophysa rosa | reverse complement strand
CAGCACACGACCATCTTAAACCAGCACACGACCATCTTAAACCAGCACATGACCATCTTAAACCAGCACATGACCATCTTAAACCAACACATGACCATCTTAAACCAACACACGACCATCTTAAACCAGCACACGACCAGCTTAAACCAGCACATGACCATCTTAAACCAGCACAAACCAGCAAACCAGCATCAAAACATACCAAACCAGCATATGCTGTTTTTTTCAACAGGGGTAGCATATGTTAAGTTAAAGGTTAAGTTAAAATAAACGTCCGTGTGCGTGTTAATTTGTTAGCGCCAATGCTAATCCAGTCAAGTGTCCTTATTAACCATTTAATGCTTTTATAACTGTAATGGGGTAAAATAAATGGGAGGACAGGATGGGGTTTACAGCACCTATTTTATACATCCGAAATCTATGTGCTAGAATGTATGACTAGCAATGTCATGTGTCTGTTGTTAATATCATTAAGTCAGAAAATATGTATTCTAGAATATTCAATTCTATTTGGTTTAAAATGCCAAATTTAAGTCTAACCAAAGAAAAATCTACCTGTTGCATTTAATATTTTAATACACAGTTACCTTTATGTAAGTAATCTTGTGTAAATGCAGTATTAAAACTGAGGTTTGTTCTAATATTGCATCTGTACCGTGGAATCGTACTGGTATTGGTACAGACTACTGACATTTTGGTACCGTGACAACGCTACAATAAACGCTGCAATATAAAGGAGCAACGTGGAAATTTTAGCAGCATCTAGTGGCGAGATTGTGAATTGCAACCCTACAAATATGTTGGGTTGTTTCGACCCATGGCTGGGTAAAATATGCTGGGTTTCTACAACCCATGGTTAGGATGGACGGCATCATGGTACCCAGGAGACACAATCTTTTATCTTCCGTGACAAATGCACGTTCTGCACGCGGTTTTCTAAAGACTGACAGCATCCCTCATTCGTCTGAGCTGAAATTATTACCAGCAGGTGTGTCAAATGTGAGTCAGATGTTGTAAACTCACCCTCTCTATATTTCCGCTCATTATGAGATGGCAGAGAAGCGTGCATTTCTCTTTCCCATTTACGTGTGTTTCTCAGAGCTGCCATCCCATCATGCCCTGGGTTCATCCGGATGTCTGCAAAGTCTCAAAAAAAAGGAAAAAGCACTGAGATCTATTTATCTCAATTACTTCTATGAAAAGATGGACACTTTTGCTCGAGTCTCATTTGCGTCTCAGATATTTCTCCTGAAAGAAAAGGGTCAGAAATCTAGCAAATGTCTCTGTTGACATCTCGTCTAAAACTGGAGGAGAATGTGTCAAACTGAGCTCAGATTTGTCAAGTCTGCGATCAAAAGTCAGTGTTATTGAAGATCTCAGTATGAACTCAAACATTTCTCATCAAACTGACCCAAATCATACAATCTAAATTAATTGTATACCTCCATACTTCTCATGGATTTCAACAATTACCCTCATTTGTTTCCGTTTTTATTTCTCCTAAACAATTTTAGACTTAGTTGATACTTACAGTATATAAAACACAACAGAGAACTCAAAACAAATCTCCTGAGCTCTGAAAGAGAAACTTCTGGGTCTGTCTGTGCTCCTCCGCGCTGCATAAAAACTAAGACAGCCAACTTTATAAACTTTTCGCACATCTGCTTAGACACAAACAACCAAAACATTTACATAACAAAAGCGGCAGAATCTATGGAGATTAAACTGTACGATCCGTTGAATAAGCATATTTTCTTCTCGGCCTCAAACAGTCTGTGGTGCGCCAATGTTTGGGTAACACATCCAAGAAGTGTCTGCCGTATTTAGTAAGTCACGTCATTTAAAAGAAAACTGCTGGATAATCCAGGTTGAGAAAAACCACTTGTGATTTATAAAAGGGAAAGAACATTTTACCATGGCATCACATTATTCGTCAGCTCTGGTTTAGGAAAATCATTACGGATCACAGATGAAGCTTATGAAGATCTATGGAATCCTGCTTTAAATAGAAAGTTATAGCAGAGACGGCCCTTCACATCAATTAACATTTCATTGCTTTTGTTATGTGTTTCCCATGAAGCTGTTACCTGGATACTCCGTTCAGAAAGCCCATCTCTCCGGTTTCAGAAGCAGGCGTCCTGGCACAGAGAGACGGAACAGTCAGTCCTCTCAGGACGCCTATGACTGGAACCGCTTTCCACGCAGCTTCACGAGCATTCCAATGGCTGTAAATTACAAAAACATTTGTGGAGAACACATGGCAGAGAGAAACAGAGCCATGTTTGGTCTCTGCTGCATCTTCCATTCTGTGTACTAAAGAGTGTAGAACACGAACCAATGCTTTATGATAATACTACACATATCAAGCTCTTTCACATGGACTTCTTATTAATGTTAATCTCAGATTTCTCCTAAAATTCCTTATAGAAATAGACACAAATGAGACAACTGTTAGAGTATAGTATGGAGTACACAGTAGTCTGCTAAATGATACTGAGATCTCCTGAGACACAAATTGTAAAACAATAGATTTGCTATTTCCATGATTGGAATCATCATCGTCTATTCTAAAACACCATTTACATAACATACATAGTGGCCCTAAAATGTTTTTGAAACTGGATATGAAAGTGTGAATGTCAATGCATTAGACAACAATTTAACACTTTACAATAAGGTTTAATTCAGTTGCAATAATAAATAAATTTGGTTTTAAGAACAAACCACAATGTTTAGTTTATAAGTTTAACTTATAAATATACTATTTATCGATACTATTATAAATATACAATTTGAAATATATAAAAAGGTTCTATATCATAAAATTCTATTAAATGACATGTGAGATTTTAGCGGCATCTAGTGGTGAGATTGCGAATTGCAACCAAACACTCACTCCACACCTCCCCCTCCCTATCGAAGCACTACGGTGGCTGACACAGGACTAAGATGTCGTCACGTCTTCGCGGAGATAACGTATTTTACGAAACGTGCTCTGTAGAGCAGTTTGTCCATTTAGGGCTACTGTAGAAACAACATGGCGAATTCCATGCAAAGGGACCCGCGGTGTATGTGTAGATAAAAAAAAAGCTCATCCTAAGATAATAAAAACATAACGCTTCATTATGCAATGTGATTAACACATAGTTGTGTATAATAAAAATGTGTACGTTTTGTTACCTGTGCCTTGTCACTTTTTAACCTGTATGTGCACTGGAAGCTTCTGTCACGAAGACAAATTCCTTGTGTGTCCAAGCACACTCTTTCTTATTCTGATATTATATTGCATTTCTGTCACTAGAGCCTCCAAAGATATTACACACAGAACCTTTAATTATTATTTCACTGCATTACCTAAATGTCAATGCATTAAATCTTTTTGTAAATTGTTACAGACAGCAAATTATAAGCTTTCAAAATTAACTTTCCTGTATCTAAAACTGTTGCCAGTGTGCTTTTTGGTGCATGTATAAAGTCAGCTTGCCATCAAATCTTTAAAGCAAACAAAACCAAAACCAAAGCGAGTGAAATGTTTTGCATCAAACTGTCTTGATTTCTCTTGTTGTTTTCAAATGCTGTTTGGGTGACAGTGTAACAGAGATAAGAACCATCAGTTTGTCTGTTAAAACAGAGCTGAATTACTCAACATCTGGACTATAACACCCCCACCTGGTTACTGCAGGCATTCTGTGAGTTTTACCTCTCAAAGCACATATTAAACACAGGCAAAGACATGAGCACAAACATAAAACCTCACAAATAAAATATGAAATAAATCAAATTCCGCTCTGAAAAAATAATAATCTAACACTTCCAGCTTCTCCAAACATTCACTATAAGCTTACTATAATACAAAAATCAATATTACTTTATACCAAACAGATCTCTAATTCTAAATATTAACATCAACCATATTAAACCGAGCCACAGAGAGCATGATGAGAGAATATCACAGACCTGGAGCAATGCTGAGACACGTACACATTCAAAGTCAAATTGCACTTTTTCACAGTTTACAGGCAGAATTTTCACTTTACCTGCAAACTTTGCTATCTCACAAACTAGCACATTGACTTTTGTGCACGTTTCAACATTAACAAGAAGCATCTGCCCTCGCACCACTCTTATAACAATATAACAATAATAACTGTAAATAATATCCTAAAATTTTTACTCTTTATATTGTACAGTCTGAGCATCAAATTAAGCATTTCAATGTACACATCATTACTGATAGCTTGTGCATGTGACAAAATATCAAAGCACCGTGTTAAGATATTACAATATCAAGTACAATATTTACAGCTTCTGTGTCTGTATTTAATATTGATCTGATAAATAACCATATTCACTGACCTTGAGAACACATCTAAACTAATTCAATTGAAATAATTTACAGAAACAATGGTAAAAAAAAGGTCGCAATACAAATGATATGCTGTTTGTGCTGCCTAGAAAACATGCAGAAATAAACACACAAACCTTCAGAAAGTAAACTTGTTGAACCTGAGGAGCTGTGCTGGATGCGTTTATGCATCCTGACATGTGACAACTAACCCCGGGCTTAAAACTTCCATGCTCACATCATGTCGAAGTCCAATCTTTGGGAAAGATTGAGTGACTGTCAGAGACTCTCAGACAGACAGAAAGTGTATGTCGCTCTTCTACCAGACACATTCAAACAGGCCGTCTCCAAACCAATTCTCCTAGAATAATCCTTTAAAGTCGGCTTGGAGTGCTTTACTCCGCTCTTAACATTTGAAAAGAGCAATATAGACAGACGCATTTATTCAATTCAGTCCGCATCTGTAGCTGGAATACAAATGAATGCTGCATACGGAAATACGAAGTTCTTTTCCTCTGGGTCTTTTAGGCTGCTGAAGGGAAGCAAAGTTATTAAATTATAAATACATACGAATGCATTTATATGAAAACTACCCGGGTGAAATGGGGAACAAAAATATATATATAAATGTCACACATTACATTAATGCTTAACAGACTGAGAATTACAGACTCTCCAGAAATGACAGAGATTTCAGGTCGTATGGGTTCATCAGACACTCAAACCGATTGTTCTAGCCTCACCCCAACGTATCTCCAAACCTGCTTTTAATACCACACAAAGCATGTGTAATGTCAAAAAAGAGGTCAGGACTGCTTTTATACCAGAGACTCGATTCTACAAATGAACAAGCAGTTATTAAAACATCCTGTGCCTATCGCGAGGTGTATTTATCAATGTTATCCACCCCATTAATGTGCAATTATACACACTACTCCCCGATCGATTATATTGATCTCATAAATAATGTAAATACAAACATTAACCCAGGGTTAAATGTATACAGTGTGAAATCATGACACACACACACAACAACAAGGATTAGTCAAGAAAAATGTTGACATAAATGAACATTTGAAGGTCATTACAGCGTTCAAGCCATGAGGAAAATTCATGCTTCTCACCTGTTCATCAATATCTGTATCGTATAAAGTGATCTATAGACGGTTTCAGCTGCAACAACATAAAGAAACGTAACGCGGCCCAAAGTTCATTTCCGGTAGACCTCGGCAAAGATTTAATAACTGTTGTTAATTTAAATTATTAATAGACAATAAAATATTAATGTAAAATAATGTTAATATAAATAAAATATAAAATAAATTGCTATATTTTAACCAAACACAAGACTGAAAGTTAACTTTGGGTCAGGTGCGTGCGTCCGATGAAACGTCTATAAATAAAAGTGATTTAATTTGTAAATTAATTTGTAATTTTGCATATTATTGTTATTAAATAAACAATTTGTTGAATTGGTCGTGCGACTTGTCACATTTAAGTTTAGGCAAGTAACTTCTACTGGTAACCCAAAACTTTTAACTTGCAAGCTAACCTAATTTACTTGTTATTTCTTTTGCTTGTTTTAAGAAATAATCTGCAGGGACGCTATACTTTGCGGATGTGCAGCAGAAGTTAAGTTTGGGACACAAAAGCGTGCATGCGCAGTATGTTTGTTTATGTCATTGCTTTGAAATCGTCTATAGAAGCCAATTTCTTGCTTTACGCTACTCAGCAAAACATTTTTTGCTGCCTTAAATTTTTAAGTACAATCAACTTATAAAAACAATTACAAATGGCTTATTTTGACGAGTTGAAGTAATGTACAAAACTTGAAATAACTTGTGAAGCCAAGTTTATTGTACATATAAATTTAAGGCAGAAAAGGATTTTTACAGTACAGGGACATGAACAATATAATGTTCCAGTGAATTTAAGGGGTGTTTTTCCACACGCACAAACAGTATGACTAAATTAAAAATACAGCGAGGCATCACACACCGTATTGCTTAACTTTTCCCTGCAGCAATGATAAAAGCCATAATACTGTACACGTCTGGTCAGAAAACGAAATTCACAGGCAAAACCGAACCTGAACCTTATAATTGAGTGATTTAAAACGGACTGCTGCTCACCACACAAAGAGAGAATCGACTCACAACTTACAATTTATTGTGCACGGTGGGGATTCTGGGATTGTCTGGGATTGTCTTCGACATGCGGCAATATCTCGAATTTACATCTTACGAGGCAGTGATGAAAGTATGAGATAAGCAAATGCATAAATATAATATGCATCGAGTCTGTCGCCCGGGGATCCATGGTTAAGTCGGGGGGGGGGGGGGTTGTATGGGTTGCGTCTGAGCGGCTAAGATGGCCAGTCCGCCCCTGCCTGTCACAAACTTTCACAGGACACCTTCATTTCCAGGAGAGGCGCTCGTTTTCACAGCAGAACACAGAGAGCAAATATAAAGTGACAGGTACATGCGTCTTCGTTTAAGTTCTCTCTCCCACAGTCGTGAAGCTATACCTGTCTGGCACATCTCACGGTCTCTAAGCATTTTGCTGCTCATGTAAAATAAATCTATCCTGTACTTCCGCCTTCTTACAAATTGATTATGAGACGCTTCAAATCTGAAAATAAAGCGGAGGGAATACGGACACGCATGCATAAACAAAATAAAAATAAATGAGAAGAAATGCAAGACTTTACATATTTATCGCTGAATGTGTATTTCTAGCAGAGAAAGCTCAGCATTTGTTTGCGTTTTCATCTCTCGAAGGAATTCAATGACCCTCCATATTAAAGCGAGAATAAGGCATCGGCGCTGTAGATGAATTCACCTGTCAGTTAGAAAGTCTTTATTCTGCACCAACGCATCACTGAAGCGTTACGCACCTGCAGGTTTGCCTATCGATCTTAGTCAATCTCACCGTCTATTTCTATGCAAATATACACAGTAAAGACTCAAGTGTGTGGACACTTTGTGGGCCAGTTTGTGAAACGTCACTACACAAATGCCAAGTTCATTCATTTCTCAGATTTAGAGACGATTAATGAAATGATCATTACCTGCCAGCAGGGGGCAGCAGTCAGAACTGTAACTTGCATTCGCACGCGCAGATCCAACCGGAGGTCTGTTATAGTTTACCTCAAGTTCACGACACCTGCACATAGACATTAACAAAACTGAGACATTAGTTAGATGAAATAAACAATCTAGAATACTGTACATAATGTGTGACATAAAAGTGACAAGAAACTGCCAAGATGTCACAAAAAGCATTATACACTATAGGCTACGTTAGTCTACACGTTTGTGCATCTACAGTATTTAATATATAAAACGCATTTCTCTCGTCATGTACTCACCCTCATGTTGTTCCAAATCAGTTGTCTTCTGTGAAAAAAAGAATGTGATATTTAATTCATTTTCCCAAACAGTGAAAGTTAATTTTGTGGCCCATATGACTTGTGACGCATGTTCCGGTCTTCTGGAGTCATACAATCTAAAGCTTTGTGCGAGAAACAGATTTTTATTCTCTGATAATCACCCCGTGCAGAGCCGTTCTCGTCATCTCAGATATCCCCTAATATGTCTTCTTAATCACATCTTTCAATTGTTCCTCCTAAACAGCAATGAGATCACATATTCTCTCACAAAACGGCCAAACGCTGATGCACACGTCCCCTCGAGAATTTACAAGGAGATCAAGTGTTTTGCATTGCTCGTTTATGCGTGACACTATAAACGCATGCTCTTGAAGTGTGAAACTTTGAGTACGCAGAGAGATAAAGACAGAAAAATCAATGATATTTTGCAAACGTCGTCCTCCTGGCAGCCACGTTCTCTTTAACAGTATAATAAATGGGAGGAGGGCGACTGACGTACAGCTGGAATGCAGATGAATTCGGGCTAGCTGTGATGCATCGAAACTTCCTCGGATTCAATAATTTCCCCTCGGTTCCGCAGTGCGAAGAACACTATTCCGAAGGGGCGGTGGTGCTGAAAGAAGTACAGAGCGAGGATGTGTAGGAGGACAAGAAGTGAACCTGTCAATCACAGAAGAGTTATCCTAGAGATCAAACATACGAACACACTGATGACCGTAACAACAGCAGACCATCCACTGTCATTTATGAAAGAAACTTTAAATCATTTTAAAAAAAGGAGAAAACAGGACAATAAAACGTACAAACAGCGGGCGGTTTTGGATGCATCTTGGCTTTCTGTAAAACACGTCGCTCATTTGACAAGCTGCTCTGCGTTGCTCCCGAGATTTTTTCACATCGATTAACAGAGCCGTTTAATGACTTTCCTCACCGGCTGCAAATAGAAAATCGAAGCACAGGCTCAATATCAGATTTATAAAACTGTCACGAGAGACCTACAAACATTAAACAAGCCAAGCGCTTTGAAAATGAGATTTGTAATGTAAACGGCTGTAAGAAATGTCTGCATTCTATCAGGCAAAGAATGTCTTTGAGCGCTGATAAATCTGAAAATAAATTGATTTAAATAAAAAAGAGAAACAATTTATAAATGTCGGGGGGGGGTTAATTTTTTTTTGAGAAACGGAGACCAAGTGCTTCCGTTCAGCAAATGAGGGAAATTAAATCATCACCGGCCTTCCTAACCTCCCGGTTCCTCGCGCTTGCTCCGTCAGCGGCTTCCTTCCGTTCTCGGGCCTCTTTTGCTCTCTCCTCACGTCACCGAGATACTTAATTGAACCCCCGGCAAATGACAAGAACTCAGAAGCACTGAGAGGTCTTCCAGCTCCACATGCGGTTTCATCCTTCTGAATAAAACATACTATTCCCATCACTGTCACAACTCTAAGCCTCAGTCAGAGACCGGTGTTGTGTAATATTCAGTTTCCATGAAAAACTGTTGCAGTGGGCGGGGTTAGTGTGTATATTCATAGTTTGTTCTGCGGTGGGCGTGGCCTTTTGAACTACGAACAAGCAAATGGAATAGTGTTGTCGTCTGTTCTTCAGCTCTTTTTTGATTATTTCGTTAAGGTAATACAACCGAATGGTCGAATGCCCCGTTTAGATGTACAACTGTTTATGTTATTCACATAATAGACTAAAATGCTTATCGTTTTGCATGTGCTTTTATAAAAACGCTTTCTCATGGCCATTTTTGCTGTGTAGCTTACGTGGATGATACTTGTTGTTATATGATGTTTTTTTGTCAAGAGCATTGATGTCAAGAGCCTTGAGGTGTTGTTTATAATTGTTTATATATTGCCCATTAAATAGCTTTGCTTCTATTACACACACACACACACACACACAGAGTAAACGTTTCACGTTTTTTATTCATTCATAAATACATGCAACAATGCATTACACATTGTATGTATACCAGAATGCATAGACAATACAAAAAAATCCATTCTATTCAAGTTTATTTATAAAACGCATTACAATGTTGCAAAGTTTAAAAGCAGCTTTACATGAAGAAAAACAACAGGAAAGAATTAAATGGAGTACATTCAGTGCACATCCAGAACTTGTGCATCTGTCAGTCACAGGTATCCTCGGGATGGGCTTAATCTCTCCTCTGATTCTATGAGAGTAGTGTTGTCAAAAGTACCGGTACTTCGGTCCAAGTCGGTACCTAAAAATAAAAAAGTTGTCGGTACCTAATTTTCATAAGACCCGGTACCACCGACGTACCGGGTCAACCGGGTACTGATGCTCTGTCTGACAGGTTGTCAGTCGGAAACTTTTTATAGACGCAATAAGACGTGATGAGCGGATAAGCGCGGCTCCGATCCACAAGAGATGCGCGCAGAAATACTTCAGATTAAAGTCATATCACGAAGAAAACGAACAGAGTTTTGTGGTGAAACGAGGAAGCATCCGGATTTAAGTAAACAAGTTCAAGCGGTAAGTTTCAAATTCTGTTCGCGTTTGCATTATGAATGTTGTATCATATGTTAAGTTAAAGGTTACGTTAAAATAAACGTCCGTGTGCGTGTTAATTTGTTAGCGCCAATGCTAATCCAGTCAAGTGTCCTTATTAACCATTTAATGCTTTTATAACTGTAATGGAGTAAAATAAATGGGAGGACAGGATGGGGTTTACAGTACCTATTTTATATAGGCCTATCTGAAATCTATGTGCTAGAAAACTATCATACTAACTGTATGACTAGCAATGTGTATGTCTTGGATAGATACTGTAACTCTATAAGGTTTAAAAAGCCACATTTAAACTAAAGAAAAATATCTGTTGCATTTATTATTTTAATATACAGTTACATTAATGTAAGAAATCTTGTGTAAATGCAGTATAAAAACTGAGGTTTGTTTTAATATTGCATATGCATGTTTGTTCAGTCAGTTGATTTACTGAAGTTTATTCTATTTGTCTTCTACAGCAGCAGACTGAGGAGGATGTGCATCAGCATGAAAGACCCCAGAGAGCACACAACAGTTTCAGCAACAATTAACTTGTATACTTCATGTATACACATGGCATTGCTTTCTATACATTTATATTAACAATGAGCTTTATTAATAAAATTGTGTTTCAATTAGCATGTACTGGTGTTTTGCTTTGGTACCGAAATTGGTACCGAGAACCGTGGAATTTTACTGGTATTGGTACCGACTCCTGAAATTTTGGTACCTTGACAACACACTATATGAGAGGTTATTATCCAGCTGGAGCTGGGGATTATATGGGCATCCCAATGTAAGGTAGAAGGGCAGACAGAGTAATTGGCTGCAGTTTATGAATTTTTAGATAATCCAGCCACCAAACTTTTTGGTTGATTGGCAGGGTTATTTATCAGAGGCTGTTGTTTATAACTATTTAATATTACCCAACTCAACACCATAGCTCATTTATGTTGCTTAACAGAATCATATAGAAACATGTTAATAAGAACATTTGTAATTACTTATGTAAATGTTTAAATATATGTTTCTTTCAGTGTAAAGGAATGATGGGCAGGGAACATATTGCCAAACCCAATTATATTTGTTTTTTTCTTAAGTTTGGACTGCTGTTGTTTTAATCATTGTTATAACCCCTTTGACATTTTTGTATTTTTCAACTTGCTTTAAACATACTTGTATACATACTGTATGTTTGTACATTTGTGTAAAACATATTTCTAATCATACAGAAAACATGAACTTAGGATGTGTGCAGCAGTTTCTTGCAAAAGTTGTTTTTAAACAAAACATACATCCAAGTTTTTATTTGTTTATTTACTTTATTTTGTTATATCTTGTGTTTGTGCATCTAGAGAGAACATGCATGCTGGTAACGCCTACAATGTGCATTGTTGGATCATTCATTTATGCATTAATAAAATGTGAAACGTTGACTCTTTGTGTATGGGTTTAATTAAGGCAAATGGGCACTACATTTAAAATGTCCTTTTTTGTCTTTTGGTCTCTCTTCTCCTAAATTGCCTTTTAGCTCTCAGGAAAACACACAAACAACACCTCTCAGCTGCTCATTGTTCTTTTGAATTGCTGTAAGGCTCTTAACAAAATACGTGACAAAATAACACCAGAGAACATGAAACAAATCTTTATTTATACATGCATATAACGACATCTGAGTTTTATTGCAGTCAATGAAAGTTACGAAAAGTTGTGAAAGTTACACTGCAGCAAAAAAAAAAACACACAGCAAGTAGGCACGCAGGTTACACTTACACAGCAAAAACATTGCCATATGGCCATGAGAAAGCGTTTTTATAAAAGCACATGAAAAACAATAAGCATTAGCTTATTGAAAAACAATAAGCATTAAAGCGTTTTTATAAAAGCACATGAAAAACAATAAGCATTAGCTTATAATGCTAAACTTACATCACACGACAGCAGTTTGAAGTTATGGCTGCACTCAGTGACTTTGATTGGAGGTTGCTGGGTGGGTGTTGTAGGGAGTGGGAGGGGCTTGTTGGTTGTGGTTCGGGGAGTTTCATTTGTTGGGACTGTGTGGATCTGGTCTGGTTGGTCTTGTTTTGTGGTCGATGTCGGACAACAGAGGAATAAAGTTAATTATGCCATTACTACTTTTCCCTGGTTGTTCCTCTGTTGTCTGTTGTTGATCACGGAATGGGACCGGGTTGGACCTGCACGGTTTCGGCGGGTGGGGCTTCCTGGGTCGCGGCTCGTGGGCTCTCCCTGTTCTTCGTGGACGTTGCTCGGTGGCTTTGGTCGGGGTCACTGAGTGCAGCTATGACACGTCAGAGGAGATCTGGCCCTCCCGGCTGAGCCTGGTTTCTCCCGAGGTTTTTTTTTCTCCATTATTCAGCATTGGAGTTTGGGTTCCTCGCCACAGCAGAGCAGTGTTGGCATGCTCACCGGGAGACTGCATTTATTTATTCATTTATTTATTAGATATTATTTAATATAATGATCTTGCTTGGTCTATAAACACCATGCACTGTGCTGTGTTTTACCTTTCTGTTTTTTCTTATTTGCTCCTGTAAAGCTGCTTTGGAACAATGCACATTGTGAAAAGCGCTATATAAATAAAATTGAATTGAATTGAATTAGCCTATTATGTGAATAACATACATCTAAACGGGGCATATGACCATTCGGCTGTATTACCTTAACGAAATAATTCATCAAAAAAGAGCTGAAGAACCGAAGATAACACTCTATTCCATCGCTTGTTCGTAGTTCAAAAGGCCACCCCCACCACGGGACGAACTAGGAATATTCACACTAACCCCGCCCACTGCAACAGTTTTTCATGGAAACTGAATATTACACAACACCTGCCTGACAACTACTAACCTGGACAGAAAGTTGCCCGGCACCTTCCTCTCTCTCTCTCTCTCTCTCTCTCTCTCACTTGCTGCTTTCTGCATCTCGCTGTCTTTTAATCTCTCCGTTTCAATCTCTCTGGCCTCCTTTCCATGCAGTGCCACATAGGGCTGTCACGATTATTAAATAATCGTCTCATCGCGATTGTTTGGCCTCATCGCGATGGTTTCAGATCATCGCAATTATTGCACATCTCTATAGAAGACACTAGGGGGGAGCTATAGTGCCTCCATATTACATATTTTAGTGTATTTATTGTAACTAAAGCATGGTAATACTTGTAAAATATACCACCACAACACAATAAAAACTAAAGCATATACCATAAAAATAACCTGCAGTACAATTTTATATTATTTAAAATAATCTCAGTGTGAAAACCAGTCTACCAAAATTTCATTAACAGAGAAGTAAACTTTTATTGTAGTCTTGTGTGGAAAAAAAACAGTCTAGAAGCTTTTATATGGCCGATAGCATTTTAACGGTGGCTTCAATTCACTCCTGATCAATTTACATAATTTACAAGTATTTGGTGGTTGTATTATTGACAGATAAAAGCCTACACCTTAAATATATGATGAACCAATATTTTCCGATGTATTTCCAAGAAAAAAAAACAGTCTTATATTCAGAACAATATGGTCGTTTCAATCGCTGAATCAAAAATGTATGAGAATTAAATGTCAAAGCTCTAAAACAGACAATTAATCGTCATAATCGCAATGATTTATTAGACAATTAATCGTCGGTCAAATTTCATAATGACAGCCCTAGTGCCACAGCGGATCTGTAACTAAAAGATGAAGCGTGTCTTCAGGGTTGACCGACCTACCTCCCTACATGTGGGCGCTGCAGCTAAAACTTCTCTTGTATTTATCATGTGATACAAAAACAACAAAACTCTTTGGAAATTAACAACGGTTTTACTATAGTAAAACTGAAGTAACCAATTTTGGTGGATTAATTACTGTTTTTGAATCCGACCCAACGGACCAACGAACCAGACTGTATCACAATGTGTGATGGGTAATTATGTAAAGTTGCGTGACGCAAAAGGGATCGTTTTGCTAATGGCTCCCTGTAACAATGTTCAAAGTAAGGAAGGAAGGAGGCGGAAACCGGCGAACGTTAAACCAAACTTTTAATAAAATAAACAAACAACAAAACGAAAGTAAAGTGCTGACAGCTCCCTCACAGTCGACTGCCGGCCACACAAACGCAATAAAACATAACATAAAATCCAGGCCTGGTTCTCTCTCGTCCTTCTCCTTTTATGCTTCCCGAGCTCCGCCGTGAGAGATGCGAGACAACGCGCAGCTGACGCTCATTATCACTCCCGTCACCGGCCGGGAAATAAACAGATGCACTCTGACCAATCGAATGAAAGTTTACTCGCACGTGACTTTTATTAACAAAGTTTGGTCTGTTTGTAAATATTGCCTTGCGAATGCGAACCGAACTAAAATAAATTTAATTATTGTAGCGATTTAACCCCCGGTTTCGGAACAAAGCAATCGATACACAGGTGTGAAAACGCCCAAAGACTCACCTAGAAGAACCGGTCCGGTTCAAAAGAACGATTCGTTCGCAAACCGGACATCACTATTTCATACACGTAATTTAAACTGTTCTCACTCAACCTCGTGTCGTTTAAAACATATGTGATGATCACAGAGATGGTGGATGAGACGGTTGTGATTCAAGCACTTGTCTTCTTTGTCAAGTCATCTTGAACTTGTCCGAAAAACTTTACGTAATTCAGGGCCTCAATTCAGGGTTTTGCGCGCGATTTTAAACATGCCAACGATTATATAATGCGTAAAATCCTCCCAAATAACAAATGTTGAACGTGTATGCAAACACAGTAAATTAAAAGACAATGTTCATCTAACCAAATTCGAATATACTGACTAACGTTACTTATGTAACGTGCGGGTTCAGTGATGTGCGTGTAACCACTCTTACCCGACGCTATTTCCGTGGGTTCTTGGCTCGTTCTGTCTCCAGCGATGAACAATAATCAAGGACACAGCCTAGACGTTGGATGTTCATAACACTCACTTTATTGAACATTTCTGGCGTGAACAACAATAGGCCAGGCACTGATTACCGCCGCGATCTCTCCCCAGGCGGAGCTTCTCTCCAGCCCGTAGTCTCTCCTCAATCTCGCCCAGCCCGCCGCTCTCCGACACTTTTCAACCAATTCAAAATTAAAGTCCCAATACTAATTTCACTTCCTACACTTACAACGCCACAGGGGGTGAGGTGAAAGCGCAGTCCTGTTCGGTTCGTGAATCGTATATTTGAACCGGTTCATCATCAGCAAAAGGACTGAATCGTTTGGGACAGTTCGCGAGTCGATTCAGCATGGATCAACATGTTACTGAAGTTTCTAGATTTCGGACGTGCATGACAGTCATTGCTTTCAGAAACGAGCCAAAATTCCTCAGCATGTGATCTGTCTAACTATGTGGGACTTGTGCTGTTTCTACGAAAAGGAGAAAGTGAATTGTGAAACAAAAGAGCCAATCATCAATAGTTCTCCAGGGGAGGGGCTTTAGGTACTTGGCAAACTTTGTGCACGTTTGAGCATTTGCAGGAGTAACCTGTAAAACGTTATATTGATGCGTTTTATTGTGACCTTAGCAAGCGATTTAAAGGCTATATAGCGGTGATTTTGGACAAAATTATACTGTCGCAGCGGTTGGTTCTTTGAGTGCACGCTCCGCGTGTAGTGACGTCACGAAACGCCCATCTTCCACTTGTACCGTAACAGGTAACGTGTGATACTGCATCACGCGTTTTTCATAGATTGTATAATCATAATATGAAATTTTTTTTCAATCGTTTTTCATCTCGTTAATTTGGTTTTGATTCATGAACTAATAAAAAAATAGTGTTTGGTTTTTAGTTGGTTTGGCTTTGTGTCTTGCTGAGTGACCAAATATCTAATCTAAAATACAAATGAAGATTGGGTCATGTAAAGCGCTTACTTTCTCCCTTTCTTTCCTTGTGTTCTCTCGCAACGCACTGGCCTTTTTCTGCTTTTATTTTCCTTCTCACGTATTAATGAGACGTGACCAAACATCATGGTGATTAATCTCTGAAGAACATTTCTAGCCCTTAGAGCCCCCACAAAAAAACACAAATGGGTGTAAACGCTTGTTTTCCGTCTCACCTCCAGGGTGTAAATCTCACCCCAGATCACTCAACCCATCACTTTCATGTGAGCAGCGAGGGTCCGTGTCGGCTCAGCCTTCGCTGGACCCTTTCATCCTTTTCTTTTGATACCGTTTCTTTTTTTTTATTAGTTGTTAAAGTGTGTTTCTCCTTCTGGGTATAAGTGTCTTTGTTGTGTATTTTCTCCCACTGTTTTTTTCTGTAACTCGTTCTCCTCTGAGTGGAGAAGCGTTGCTGATATACTGAGAGAAAATGATGTGGTGACACAGAAGCAGGTGTAGACAGCAGTATGAATGCCAGATGGTGAACGATAAAAAACTTCTGAAACTGAGAAGCAATTGATTTGCGTTGGCGGCCTACATAACCTGAATGTAATAAGCAGAGAATGGTTTAACAAAATTTCCAACACCGGTGTGCATAAAATTTAAAAGCACAATAATGTAATTTAAAGTTATACCTGTAAAAAATCAATATATAAACAAAGAAGAACAATCCTCAGTACTTAATTCTGAATACAGATAAGGGTCGCCCAGCGCCGCAAAGTATGCTGGATAACTATTGACGCTACGGTAATTTGACCATGACATTGTTTTTTGCATTATTGTTTTAATGAAACAGCTGAAACTGAACGCAAACATACACTGTAAGACTTTGCTGTAATTTCGCGGCAGGTTTGCCAGTAACTTACTGTAGATTTAATGTACAATTTTGTTTTAAGCATAAACTTACCTAGTTTATATAGATTTCTTTCATAAAACAAGACTTTATATCTTGGGTCACTTTTCTTGTTATGTAAATGTATCGTAATTTAAGAAGTTTTCAATATTTTTACAGAAAACAAGAGAAAAATGCTAAGGAAGAATGTCCTTTTTTGCAGGTGTTGCTGTGCTAATGCCAGTCTCTTCTTGCTCGTTTTAAATCTCAAAAGTCAAAGTGTTTTAATTTTGATTCAAGTAATTGAAAACAGTACTAATTGGAAAGTACATTAAGTAGTAATTAAATCTACAGTAAATTACTGGCAAACCTGCTGCAAAAACTAAGTTTTACAGTGTACGTTTCATAATGAATTGCAATCCCATTAGATGCATTTTGGAACAACATCACAAAAAGTTGGAGTAACATAGCTAGAAGCGTTTGCATATATTTCTTCAAAGTCTTGTTAGAATGAGTTCATCTCGCCCTCTTTCTGGAGTTCTCAATGTAGGTCCTGAGAAGAGAGAGGAGAGAAAAACCCAAAGAAAGATGGATTACAAAACCAGACCTGATAAAACTAAAGAATTACTGATGACTTCATTCCTAGAGAGAAAGAGAGGTGAGCCGGAGGAGATTTATTGCCATTCTCCACATCTCTTAATTTAACATGCTGTCTTTTGTGGAGGGAGTTTAGGTTTTACCGGACTGCCAGAAGT
This sequence comes from Triplophysa rosa, assembly GCF_024868665.1. NCBI lineage: Eukaryota > Metazoa > Chordata > Actinopteri > Cypriniformes > Nemacheilidae > Triplophysa > Triplophysa rosa. The sequence goes on along the minus strand of NC_079891.1, from coordinate 33,751,323 downwards.
GATTTATGTCGTAATTCATCACAAAGAGCGATCAGAAATATGAGTGTGAGGAGCCAGATAGACAGGTAGCTAAATGCATCTCGAGAGGAACGTTTTCAAAAGAGACATTCGACACGCTCCCATTACAATTATATTAAACTAAAATGGCATGTAGTTGTTCTGACCAACACACATGAATCGTGCAAACAGGTGAACAAAAATGCCTTTACAAAAAAAATTCAATTCTGTTTATTTATTCAACAAGCATTTCTTAACACAAATGAGATTTCGGTGATAGTGGATAAATATCAGCAAATGTGTACTAAAATGTTGCAGAAGAATCTTATTTGTGCGGCCTCTGTGAGCTGTCATGTTTAGAAAAGCAAAGCGAAGATTTAAAAAGAAGCATTTTGTGTTCCACAAGATATCATACAGGTTGAGAAAGGACCCGAGGCTGACATGTTTTACTAAACAGTGACATGATGAGAGTATTTTTCAGTGAACTATTCCTTTACCTTTGACATTCATCTGTTCTATTTTTATTCTCCGTTTGTGTGTTTAAATGTTGTAGGTCCGACTGCAGTGGTTATGGAGGCTTATAGCCGCGGCCCGCTCACCTTGTCAGAACTTATCAGCCTGTTTCTGCTTTGTTATTGCTGGAGGCATGAATTAATTCAACTACAAATACAGCACGCTATACTCTCCTCGCCGCTCATGAACACAATCCATGCCTCATTTTTCATGTTCTCTGTAGTCATATCTTTCCTCTTTCTCTAGGCTTTATTCTTCTTATGTGACATGGAGGAATACGCTACCTGAATGTCACCCACATAAGCTGGTTTATTGGGATGGCACTTAAGATACCGAGACATACTCTTGACCTCTCGGTAGGTTGTTTTTATACAGTGGATGTAATTTTTTCTGTCTCTTGAGATCTTTTTTCTCCGACAGGAGTCTTAGATGAGACATACAACTGACTCGTCAGCCAATGAGAGACCCATGAGCATTACATCATGTGCTCCAGGGTTTCCTCTGAATCAGAAACAAACCCAAAAAAACAAGAATATTAATGTAAATGCGAATGCATCGGGGTCGGGCTAAATTCCTGTTTTAATAGGATTCTGTCATCATTCACTCACCCTCAGATTGTTCCAAACCTGTTGGCCTATAAATTTCTTTGTTCTGCTAAACACAAAGGAAGATATTTTGAAGAATGTCAGTAACCGAACAGATCTCATACCCCATTTACTGCCATCGTAGGGGAAATAAATCACTCGATTGAATGGGCGTTATCAGCTCGTACATATGTGCCAGAAAACACATTTTCGGTATTGTTTTCGCTTATTGAATAATTAAGCACAGTTTAAATGCTCAGCTTTATCACTTAAATGGACTCACCTGAAAATTTCAACCAGGAAACAGCGCAACGTCACTACGTTATCTAGTAGATTTCCGGCTACCGATGAGCTGGATTACTCTGGGACTGGATCTGGAGTCTTGTATATGTATCGTTTATTAGCCATTTGGATGGCTCTGGCCCATATGTATGAGTTGATAGCCACTGATAACGACCATTCAATCGAGTGATAACATTCGAAGCGGGTGAATAAATACTAAATGGAGGATGAGATCTGTTTGGTTACTGACATTCTTCCAAATATCTTCCATTGTGTTTAGCAAAACAAAGACATTTATACAGATTTGGAACAATCTGAGGGCGAATTGACAGAATTTTAATTTTGGGGTGAACTGTCCTTTTAAGAAGTATGAGGGCAATTCTGTGAAAATGTCAACCTATACCATGAAAAAATCAAGTTTTTACCAACGGATTTTACTAAACTGATGGCACAGATGTCAACATTTGGTGGTTCAAATACCCATGTGAGGTCTCTTAAGGTTTTTTAATTTTTAGTGCATAATTTTTCATAGTCAGGGAAGTGCCCTTTTCAGGATTGTCACAACCATAACGGTCCATATTCCTCATAAATGGGCACATGAACATTTAAATAAAGTAACTTTTATGTTCTATAAGGGGCATCCCTTCTCCATTCCTAGGGTATAATTGACTCTTCGCAAGCAGTTTGATTGACAGGTGATCTGACCAATCATAACGCCGATATTATGTTCCCCCCTGTGACTGACCGTCATTTTGTCCGACAAACAAACCAGTCCGACAAACCTGAGGTAGTAGCGCTTTGATGATTATTAACACGAAAAAAAATCGCTTTTTCATTATTGTAATAGCGATATACACCCAGCTTTAATGAACGTTCGTACTATTACGATAAACGATAACAAGTTATAACTTTTAAAATCATTCTAAATGAAGGTGAATAGCGGAGTTCACATCACAACTACCAATACAGATACGAGACACGATATTGTTGGAATCATTAATTTACGAATTACAGACGGAAGCGTTCGGGAAGTGGTGTTTTAAGGCGGAATATAATACTTATTGATATATTACTTACATATTACATGTATGAGCAAGCTGGCAAGATACACTTTGCGTCCCTGTGATGTGACGAGAGCACCTTCAGCCTTCAGAGAGCAGCATTTGCAGTGATATTTTAAAGGAAAGACGTTTTCAGCAATTAAGTCGTAAAGCAACAACTGAAATGTGTTTGTTGTATTTAACACAAATAAAGATTAAGACACTGATGGACTGTTATTCTTTTCTGTACTGAACTAATATTTAAAAGTTTACTTGCGTTTTCACGAAGAAGGATCACGGCCGACCAAAACTCTGCCCGGAGTTACTCTCTCTCTCTAAAATTGGCATTACTACAAATTTCGGAGTAAATATAAGGGTGTTTCAACTGCGGGCACTTTTAAGTCCCAGCAGTGACATTTCAACAATAAAAGTTGTTATATGACGCTTTATAAATATATTCACAGTGGCATTACACACCTTTAAAAAATCTATAATTAATGATTAATGGGATTTAATATAAAATTATATATCATTTATAGGTCCAAACAACATTTTTGTTCATGTCCCACAAGTCGAATTATTTGACATATTTTAATATTTTGACGTCAAAATATGTAAAATAATTCGACATTATTTCAAATGGAATTGTTTAATATACATATTAATTTATAGCATAGTAAACGTTTTTGTATATTTTACTGATCATTTTTATAATTTTATGATGTAAATGTGCCGGTCCCACACTTTTGAGTCCTTACCGCAACAATGAAAAAAGGCTTTTATAATGAAGTTTTATCAAAGACAAACAAGTCTAGTTTCTATGGAAACAGAAATGACCACATGTGCAGTGCACATTGCTGACAGATTAGGCCACCTCAATACCTCACTCACAAGATCCCAAAATATAAGGTAAATATCATGTTTTCTGTGTCAGTATTTATTGTGTGTCCTTACCATACAGCTTTGTAATTCTGTACTTTGAACTACATTTTAAAAATAAATGTATATTTCGGTTTAATTCATGTATATTTAGATGCTAAGAGTCTAAACTAATGTAGTAGACCTTACAAGCTGCCAATTAGCAAAAATGTCATTTCCGCAACATGTCTTTACCACAGCACATTTTCAAGGTTTCCTGTATATTAAATTACAAATATAAAAATTAACGTTTTAGATTAAAATCTTGCAATTATAATATGTATTTCAGGCTCTATTAATTAAAATTCACAGGAGTTTATTATTATTTTTGGACAGTCAAAAGTGCCCGTAGTTGCAGAGTGTTTTTATGTCACATCCATATACAGTATGTATGTATATATGTAGGTAGGTAGAGAGAGAGAAAGAGAGACTCTTCCAAATGCTAAGAGATCTCCAAAATGATCATTCATTTTTCAATTTTCCTGCTTTAATGTCAGCATGCACTCATGCTGGCACAAACCTGATGGTCTCTGTTATCTCAGCATGATAGAAGAGTGTCCCGTCTGTTAGCTTTCTAGTATACCCCATAAGAGAGAAAAATCACAGATGAGATCTCTATAATATCTCACTTATTTCTCCTGTATTAATGACAACAAATGGAGAGAAGGTTTGATTATTTGTTAAATGCTGTGGTGACTGTGATTTGTGCAGATGTTGGATGCGTTTAGTGTGTTAGGGCACACCAGCTTTGGTCTGGGTTCTCCGTGTGATTTCCGGGGAAGCTCAAGGCAATGTTTCTCTTCCCAGAGCAGGAAACAGAAGGCCCAGCTGAATCTCGCCTCGGTCTCTTCCAGGTCATCCAACAAATCCACTTTGTTTTGGTGCTTTTCCTTGGACTTCACGTTCAACTCGTGCCTTTCCTTTTGAATGCGTACACTGGCACACATTTTACATGGCCGCTGACTTTCTCGTCGTGACTCACAGGTTTGATGAAATGCCTTTGAACCTATTTGAGATGACTGCTGGAGGACTGTGAAGAAGCAAACGGGAACTCTTGAGATTTCTATGACAGTGTGGCAGCATATCTGTGGAGTCGGACTCTTGACAGTGAGTACAGACATTAACTGACAACAGGGAAAAGTGCCACTGACAACCTGTTTTCTTCATCTTACTTGTGGACTGCCATGGGCTGAATTTGTACTTTTTCCTAAATCTGGTCCATGAAACAGCTGGGTCATTCATACAGTACAGTACAAACCAAATACGAACACATTTTAAGTACTTCTACTAGCTTCTTTTATCACAATATTGCCATTGAAGTGATAGTTCACCCCCCAAAAATAAAATTCTGTCATTTACGCACCCTTTCGTCATTTCAAACCTTTACGACTTTCTTCCGCAGTACACAAAAGAAGATATTTTGAAGAAAGTCGGTAACCGAACAGCACTGGATCCCATTCACTTCTATTGTATGGACACAAAACCAACGCAAGTGAATGGGGTCCAGTTAACAACATTCTTCAAAATATCTTCTTTTGTGTTCTGCGGAAGAAAGAAAGTCATAAGGGTTTGAAATGACAAGAGGGCGAGTATATGATGACAGATTTTTTATTTTTGGGTGAACTATCACTTAAAGAGACCATTCAGTATTAGGTGGATTTTAATTCAGTTTAATACTTTTTTTATGTCATCATTAAAATAGCTCTAAAAATATTCCAATTATTCCATAACATGTTTCTTTAAGAGTTATGTTCGTTTTAAATTTGCTTTTGTTGCTTTGCTATTTTAATATGTATATATAATGTTTTTTAAAATGTTTATTTTTTATTTCTTAGGGGGCATACACATTTCGCGTCTTTTGCGCGTGCAAGTTCGTTATTTTAAATGTAGACGCGAGCAAATAGGGAGCGATGTGGTCGCAACGCGCACATTTTCTAGGCGCCGCATCGAGATCTAAATATTTCGACTTTTCAGAGTACCGCACGCACACCGCGGGTCATGTGACAAGTGAAAGAGGCGTGGCTCGCGTTTTCCGCACGCGTTTACACGCGAAATGTGCATGGCCCCTTAAGGTCTTTGCACATACAGTCCGAAATTTTCGTATTCGTTTTTTCATATTTGCCTCTCGTTTGTACGGTGTCTCTGAATTGTTATAAAACGCCTCTCAAAATGCTTGCTACGGATGCGAAAACGCAGAAAATCGAACCCGGTCCGAATTTTTTTACGACGGACGAAAATATCGGAGGCAGTGTGTAAATGTGATTGACACAACGTGAGGTCGTCTTTATTTTTTAACGTGCGGAAATTTCGGACGCAAATTTCGGACTCAATGTGCTTTTTTCTTTTTGAAGATAATATACATTTAGTAAAGCCTGCTACAGGCCCTAGTGATGATCATGCCCTTGAATGAGACTCTTACAATTGCCTCCCATACAAAGTTTTATATTCTTCGTTTTAAAATAGGCAGCTCTTTCAATTCAAGGCTTTTTTGGTGCCAGACATCTGACTCGGGTGAATTTTAATAGAACAGCTAAAAGTCGATTCCAGCTTTTATCACAGATATTTTAGTTGTTTATGCAAAAGCTTGACACCTTGAGACCATTTATCTTATTTTACCTGCTTTGTTCTTCATAGGCGGCCAAATCATCCATTCTGCTTTATCATGAATCACTTGCATTGACCAAAATTATTGGGCAATAATACTGTACTTACAGAATGAGAAAGTTTTTTATGTGAATGCCGTAAAGTTGCTATCATTTCTCCAGCTGTTACTATATTCACGTGACCCTATGCCTTACTGGTTATAAAAAACAATCAGTATATCTTTCCTGTGTGTGACTCTTTCTTCTGTCGAACACAAAAAGATATTTTGAGAAATGTCTCAGTGGTTTTGTGTCCATCAAATGTATGTCAATGGAGTTTAAGTTATACAGGTTTACAATGACATGAGGGTGAATAAATGATGGGCGACTTATCCCTTTAAACCGTGTCTGAAGTATGTTCTGTTCTAGTTGTTGTAAACAGTTGAGTCTGCTCTCAGTACGTGTGGTTTGGAGAGGTGTGATGTGCGCAGTATCAGGACAGCGCTGTCGGCACACCGGATGGTCGCTCATTCAAACCTGAGGAAACTGTGTACAAGCGACTGTGTGTTTGTTGCCTGAGGTGTGGAGTGTGTTTGGTGATTAAGCGTGATGCGTGACAGAAGCAGTTCCACGCTGGAGTTCAGTGGAAGCGTCTCCTCAGCGGCAGGCCGGTGTTGAACTGAATTCAGCTGGAGTGGATGAGGGAACTTGGCTCCGCTCACCTGCGCTCCGCTAAAGAGCTTTTGACAAACATAAGAGCTTCTTCTCAGAGCAAAGCGCTTCACATTTCCAAGATGAAAACAAGAGTTCAAACATTCCCGTAGGAAAGAAAAATCACAGATGAGATCGCTTTAATATCTCAGTTATTTCTCTTAGACATCGATGAGATTAAATGGAGAGCAATTGGGAACATCTTCTTGTGTCTCAGATATTTCTCCAAGAAATCTGACTATGTCTCTGTCATTAGAGTTTCAGAAGAGATGTCAACAATGAGTCAGATTTGTCAAGTCTGCAATCAAAAGTCAATATTATTGAAGATCTCAATATGAACTCAAACATCTCTCATCAAATTGATCCAAAACCTCTACAATCTACATTCATTTTAAACCTCCATACTCTTCATTCCCGTCTCGTTTGTTTCCGTTTTCATGTCTCATAAGAAACTTTGAGAGAAACATCTGAGACTAAGTTGAGACTTCAATAAAAAAACGGAGAACTCCATCAAGTCTTGGAAAAAAACTTGACGTTGAAACAGAATAGTTAGCTTGTTGATTATTGTTAATTTGAGATGCCGTAAATAAAAAAAAACATTATTGTGGTTGTGGTTAAAATAATTTATGAAATATTCTAAACGTTATGTTGCAAAGTGTTTATGAATCAAAGCATTCACTGTTGTGTTTTGAGCAGGTCATAATAACCCGACACAAATAAGCAACACGTCACACGGTTACTGTGTAGTAAAATATTTTACAGAGCTTTTTAATGGGTTTTGAAATTAAGCACTCATAAAGAATGAAATGACACACTTAAAATCCACTTTATCTCTGCCTTAAATATCGCCGTGCGTGTGCGGTTGTTAGATCGTCTACATAAAAGCGCGAAGCTCGTGAAGTAATTGATGTTTTTAATAGTATAAAAGCTGGTGTTTTGACCCTCGTTGCTCCAAAATGACGAATCAGTTGATATTCTCATGTATCTTCACTTCATCTCTCGTACTTCTGTCGTCCCACAGTAACTGTCTCTGTGAACTTCATCCATCTTCAGGTCGTAAGAACTGGAACATGAACCAACCAAAAACCTCTTCTCTCTTTATCAACAGGAATAGTTCCCCGAAAGGTAAAATTCGGTCATTTGTTGTTTATTCAATTGAAATTTATTTGCGTTAGCTTTACATTAGATACAGTACTGTACATATTAGTACAGAGAGTATGGACATTAGAAAAAATGAAAATTAAGAAATATATAAAATACGTAGCAATTATTTAAAAGCCGTAACTTGGTGATACCAACTGCGAAAATAACCATCTGTAGGTTTGTAATCGAGGATTTGTCATCAAATTAAAATGAATATATAAAAAATGTCCTCGATTCTGATTGGTTCAGCCACAGTCAAGCCATTTGGGAAACATATTATAACAACACACCTACTGGCATTACATCAGTATCACTGCACCATTCCACCTGTGTTGCTGATGCTGTGTTGCTTGGCAACCAGCTTGTTACATTGAAAAACTACATTGCTTGGCGGAAGAATAATTTTTATCGGCATGGTTACATTTTTGTTGCGTTTTATTTGATGAAACCTTGCAAGGTTATTGGAATAACCGATTTAAAAAAAGCGTACAGTTCTAAATTCACATTTTGGGACGTCTTGCTTTATTTCAGTGGAAGAATCTCCATGTAGCGGTGTTCGGTACGACGACAGATCATTATTCCCATTTCTGTTCACCTCCAAAAACACGCCATTTGAGGGTGGGTAAAAAATGAGAGATTTTGATTTAGAGTTTATTGTTCTTTTAAAGTGAAGTTTTGGAGCCATTCTCTCCACATACTATAAATAAAAAATAGCAAAGCCAAAATGAATCCCGATCTAAAACTGTAGAACCGAGGGAGCCATAGAGAAGAGGCTTGAGGTTGGTTTATAACGCTTCCCCGCATTGACTTATGACGTCACACCTCGCTAACCAAGAGTTCACAGAAACCAAAAGCACTTCCTGCGGCTCTTTTTGACCGTCTGCAGGGCTTGTGGAGACTCCTGCTGGCGCGGAGGATGAAAGACAAGCTGAGGAGAGCTCTGCTCCGACTCCTGCTGCTCCGGAACCTTCCACGCCCGGGTCACCTGTCCCTCCTGAAGACGGAAGTCATGCTCCACACTGTGTGTGTGTGTGTGTGAGAGAGAGAGAGAGAGAGAGAGAGAGAGAGAGAGAGAGAGAGAGAGAGAGAGAGAGAGGTGGTTTTATTATTGTAGTAAAAAATGCACACAACCTTTTTAGGAACAAGAGTAGGTAGTCTCTCAAAGGATGATGTGGAGAAAACAGCTCTCCAGAAGTTTAGATGGAGCAAACGCAGTCATAACTCTTCATCCTAAATGAGATCATTGTTTCTCTCATATATATATACATAAATATATTTATACACACTCACTTTATCAAAGAGAGACCATTTTCATGAAGTGATTTCTCACCCACTTTCCCTGGAGAACAGCATTATGACACCGGCGGAGAGAACATTCTGTGTTTTTCACTTTCATAACTCTTATAAATTACTCGTTCAGTTCTTTCTGTTCTTCAGCTTTGACTTGAATGCCAAAGATCTCACGTAGAAGTGTTGCTTTCACGCAAGCCACAAGAAAGAAAAACCACAGATGAGATCTCTTTAATATCTCCATTACTTCTCCTAGACATCAACGAGAGTTAATGGAGAGCAAATAGAAACTTGCTTTAGTCTCATCTGCATCTCAGCTATTTCTCCTGAGAAAAAGAGTCCGAAATCTGACAAATGTGTCTGTCATTGGAGTTTCAACAATGTGAGAAGAGATGTCAACAATGTGTCAAACTGAGCTCAGATCTGTCAAGTCTGCAATCAGAAGTCAATATGATTGGAGATCTCAATATGAACTCAAACATTTCTCATCAAATCTACACCTCCATACTCTTCATTTGATCCATTTCTCTGAAACTAAGTTGATCCTAAAATGAAACTCCATCAAATCTCCCGGGAGAGCGCCTGACGCTTGTATTTCGAGAGACAGAACTATATCGCCGCATACAGACGCTTTGTTTCTTCAGCAAATGATGCGTCTCCGTGTGGGCTGCAGTTGCACCCGAGGGGCATGAGGGACTAATATGGGTGGGCTGAATTTGGTAAAGAAACATTAACGAGATTTGTCCTAATTCAGAGCATCGTCAACATCGACGCGAGAAGCTCCTGCGAGAACAGAACGGATCTGAATTACACAGAAAAGACATCTTGAAGAGCGTCAAATAACTTCTTCACGTATTTATGAGCAGTCGGTGACACGCAGGGGTGATTGACATCTAAATTCACCGCTGCGGACATCATGAGTGCTTTTGGTACGACGATCACGTGCGAGTCTGTCAACTATAGACGTCGTGTGTCGGAAGTGACACATCAAACCTGTACAAATGCAGAAGAGATCGCAAACTTTAGAATCGAAACAATGGTGATGTACAGCTTGACATCAGTCGTCTTGATCTTTTTGACATTATCCTGCATTTATTTGCGAGATCATAATTACACCGCACCTACTCTTTTCATTTAACTTCTCAACGTCCGTGGTGTTTTTTAAAGTGCACAATCACGTTCGCAGGGCTGTTTATCAGAACAATCTCGGGCGCTTTGAAATGGAAATCTGCGCACGTCACTCTCATCTGATAGAAAGGAGTGTTTATGCGCACTTGAAAGGGCCTTTTGATTTCAAGGTTGTAAACAGCGTGTATGAGTATGTGTGTGTGTGCGGCACGCGGAGAGGAGAGAGACGCGTGTCCCCCGGCTGGGTAAAGGTAAAGCTGCGGAGCATGAAAATGCCAAGTGTGCCCTGCGGGAAACCGCTCCACACTTTTATTCTCAAGTCATCCTTATTTATCTTCACACAGCTGAGGCTAGTGGAGTTTGTTTTCGGGGGAAATTTGAATGCTTTTGCTCAGAGGTCGCTCTTTCATAGATTTGAAGGAGTCCTCGGTTTTAGTCTCAGACGTTTCTCTTAAAATCTAAGTCAAAACGGAATCAAATGAGCGTGTAATTGCTCAAACACATGAAGAGGTGTAACGCTGTAAAAATCCAACTTGCAAAATGTTCTCCCTACAAAGATAAATAAGAACATAGAATTTGTAGTTAAAGAAGTCAAATGATTGTTTTGCATATACTGAACAAAATGAGCCTAAACATGTTTCTAATAAAGATTATTTTGTTGACTGGACTTAGATTCTCACGTTTTTGGCCAAAATGCGTCAGAAAGTTTGCCCAACTTACAAAACGGTGTATTCTGAACAAACAACACTGCAAGAGTTCCCAAGATGCACTGCAGCATGTCCTTGCTGCCTTAATTTATGCTTTACTATTGTTGTTACTGTTATCTGTTGTGTTTAGAGTTTTTTTAATGATGGGTGTTGATTTGTTGTGGTGTAAGTGCATGACACGACGGCAAAACTGATGTAAACGCACTCAACACCAACTGTCTAAACAGTTATTTGATCAAAGTTTTGCTCTGTTTGAGGCAGAAAACAAAAATCAATTCTATCTATAGTCTCTATTTATGTTTAGCCAACAAAAAATTCATTAGGTAAACATGACTATGTTGTGACAAATAATGACTTGAACATACATTTTTAAGTTGGGTGAACTTCAGTCTCTGTTGAGTCGACTCAAAAACGTGCATGCGATAGGTTGCCTTGTAGAGGTAAAATAATCTGGATTTGTATAAATTTAATGAGAAATGTTTGATTTCATATTAAGATCTTCAATAATATTGACTTTTTGATCGCAAATCTGAGCTCAGTTGAGACATTGTTGACATCTCTGAAACTCTTTTTCTCAGAAGACGCAGATGAGACTTAAGCAAACGTTTCCATTTGATCGCCATTTAGTCTCATTGATGTCTTACTGTGATTTTTCTATCTTTTGGGATCCCAGTGACTCAGATCTATTGATTCCGTTTGATTCCAAAAACACTCGAGATCCACGCTCTGATTCATTCAGTGATTCTTTCTGAAGGTTGCATCATCAAACCAGCAGGTTTTTGAGCGTTATGAGTCATTGTACCACCCAACGGATTCACGTCGACAACATGTCAATGTTCCATTTTTTCTACTTAAACAGGTTTATCTGTATTTTTCTGCGTGCAAACCCTCTCACAGTTTTCTGTGCATTTTAAGAGCACGCTTATTCTTCTTTACAATTTACTCTCAGAATTGCTGCTGAACACCAAGAACGCTTTGATCAGCGACCGTATCTTACCAGCAGTTTGTGCGATTCCTCTTATGTGAGGGGCTTTTGTGCTGCGAGCTGAGAAATTCTGTGAGGTTTAATGAGATATGCATGAAATATGGAAGTACATGTTGTCCCTGCCCGGGTAATGGCTTGTAGTGGCGTCGTTCTCTCATGTTTTTACAATTGCCGAGACTTCAAAAGAATGTAGTTTGTCTTTTTTAACAGATCCATGTAAATCAGACTTATTTCAAGCATATAGGACACAAAGGTTGTGGGTTTGATCTCAAAGAACACACAGATAAAAATGTACACCTTGAATGCACCATAAGGCTGTGTTCACACTTGACTTCGTTTTTGACAAGAAAAAGTTGAGAATGGCGCTTTCTTAAGTTTAAAAAGCATTGTGGTTACAAATAGCAGCCGGCAATGTTCAAAGATAGCATTTGTGCACGAAGGCTTCATAGGCAGCGTAACGTAAGTCTATTTGAATTATAAACAGAGAGCATCTTTGCAATAACCAATCACATATTTAAATACTACAATGCTAATTTCTCGTTAGAAATGCCATCAGAAGTTATTGAAAGTGAAAATTAAACTTAACTTTAACTTAATTAAACGGGCGTTTCGCCCGCCATTTTATTTTTTCGAGCGTGAGCCTTCTTGACCAATCATGTTCCTCGCACGTTGTTATGGAAACGACAGGTCTCTGTCATTGGGTAGCTGTGGACGTGCTTGACGTAGGGTGTTTTTTTCAGAAAAGTTGAACTTTTTCAACCTCAAAAGACGCTCTGAGCTGCATAAAAAGACGCCGGCGCTGGCGTTTAAAAAAGCACTCAGGACTTTTTGAAAACACGGTTTACTCCACAGGATTATAATGTTAAACAGACGATAGGAGCTTCAAAAAAGAAGTCAAGTGTGAACATGGCCTAAGTCACTTCGGATAAAAGTGTCTGTCAAATGCATAACTGTAAATGTCTCTCTCTGTGTCTGCAGTCTGATGCTATACAATCAGACGGTTTAACAATGAATTACCACTAATCCCGCATGTCATCTCAACCATCTGTGAGCATCTAATACTCATCTAATGACCTCACCAACAACAAAACAGCAGCTGAACGTCCACCATTAGCATCAGAGATTGTGTGTGTGGGTGGGACGCTTATGAATATTAATTAGCTTGTGCTGACATGCAAGGTAATCCTCCAAGACCATTCAGTCATATTAATATTCATGAGCCAAACTTTCACCTCGATACAATTTATAAATGGATGAAGATGCGTTTTAGATGCACAACCTTCTAGACGCTCCACGCTATTTTGGCATCGACACATCATATTTAACATGAATATTAATGATGGATCATTTGCTGATCATGAAGGTTAATCTCTCAGGTGTCTGTGCTGTAATGTCAAAAACTGAACGTCAGTGATCGACAGTGTTGGGCAAGTTACTCTGAAAAAGTCATTAATTACTAGTTACTAATTACATATTCAATAGTGTAATTAGATTACTGTACAAATTACTCTCCCCAAAAAGTATTTAATTACTTTATATATCCTACACCAACCGTGATTAAGTGATTCAAGGATAGACATGAAACAGCTCTTTTAATTCATTCAAATAATAATATTAAACTACATAAAGTACTATTATTAACTGACCAAAGTATTACAAATGTGAGAATTATAGATTAATGCACGGATTTTGATGTCAATTCCACTATTGCACACACATATATTACACACAGTATTTAGTTTAATTACATCAGAAGTAACTAATTAAATTACAGAAAAAATTTGAGTAATCCCTTACTTTACTTTTTCAAGGGAAAAGTAATTAAATTACAGTAACTAATCACTTCGTAACTAGTTACACCCAACACTGGTGATCGATGTATACTGTACTGCATGAAGAGCGGCATGAAATAATGAAATAATATCAGATGCTAAAAGTATTTTGCATGGAAAGGAAAGACGTATCTGCAATATTCATCAGCATGTGCAGTTTAAAAGTAGAGATGCACCGATACTAAATTTCTCCACCGATACCGATAGCCTGCTGATACCCATTCTGAAGATTAAATGAATATTTATTACATTTCTGAATGTTATAAATTCATATAATGACTGTTAATATATGAACATAATATCGGCCGATAGTATAAAATTTGCTTTTATCGTCAGATGCCGATTATTGACCGACATATCAGTGCATCTCTATTTAAATGTTTAGCACACATGAGTTTATATTGAAACACTGTTCAGATACAATCAGGGTTGAGCTGGGGCAAGTTGTCACGCATGGACGATGTCACAATGGTCTCCACATTCACTATCACACTTTAAACATCATGATATGCTGCTGTGATTTGTGTGTGATTTTAGGCACCAGTGAATGACACACTTATTTCTGAGATGTTGCAGTAAACCAGGCCTCGTGTTCGGTGAACAGGTTAATGCATTCGGTTCTTGATAGACCTCCACACGGGTTTATTTATTCCAATAAAATCACACGAGCTCTTCCGTGAGCCGGCGTAATGAAGTCTCAGCGGTTTCACTGGTCATCTTGTTACCAGGAGTTGATTGAATTGTGGAGGATTCGGCCGAGAGCGACCGCAGCGGTTTACTGTGAACGCACTTTTACACATGTTCTGAAATAAATCCAGACTGGTGAAGCGAGAAGCTGAAACAGCTCGCGGTGTGTGTGATAGAGAAGAAGTAAAATAAGGGCGTCATTATAAATAATACAGAAAACAAAAGATATACGGTGAGAAAATTCACATCCCATCGGCTGTCCATTATACACACCTGCTGTAGTTGAGCAGTAAGTTAAATCGCACGATATCCAAGTCATATTTCACCCCAAAATCTTAAGTTATAACGTTTGATGATTTGAAAGCATTGTGCAATTATTTGCATGAGAATTAAGCATATTTAGTTACATTATTAGTTATATTATGCATATTTATTGATCCCATTCTCGATGCTGTTATAATGTAAAACTACATGTTGCGATTTTTGGTTTTGCACTTATTATTCGCATCATTTTTTAGAGGGTGTATTTAAAATCTAATTGTTTGATACATTTGTATCAAGTACAGTTATAAGGTCATCACAGAGGTGTTTTTAGTTCTTACAATGATATTGTGTCCGAGAAATAATAATAAAAAAAAGTATAATACAATGCAAGAAACTTGAGTTTATGGTAAAATATGACCAGGATATTTCTTCTTCAGCACATGTGAAAGCTCCGACACGTTTATATTCAACTTACAACCGCTTGTACTTAATAATGTTTTTAAGTGATCATCGCCAGCAAAACGTGCACACATCTGTGCCGGCAGATGTTTGTCTATCGGAGTGGAACATCATGCTTGTTTTACCTGATATTTTAATTTGGATCATTATACACAAGCGGTGCACATAATTCATCAGCCTACAGAAATCAATGTCATCATTTATTCACCTCCCGTTGTAAGCGCAACTCAATTATTACAACAATTCACACGTAAAAATAAAGGCTTAAAGGGACAGCTGACCCAAAAAAGAAAAATTATGTTTTTATTTACTCACGCTCAAGTTGTTCCAAATCTGTGTTCATTTCAGTTCAAAGATATTTGGAAGAATGCTCATAACCAAACAGTTCTTGGCCACCAAAGTAGGAAAAATGACAATGGTCGTCAAAAGTGCCCTCAGAACGGTTTGCGTTCCTACATTCTTCAAAATATCTTCTTTTGTGTTCAACAGAACAAATGTATTTATAAAGCAATTATGGTAGTCGATGGTGACCATGAACTGTTTGCTTACAAGCATTCTTCCAAATATCTTTCTCTGTGTTCATCAGAACAAAGAGATGTATACAGATTCGGAGCAACTCGAGGGTGAATGAAGACATCATTTTCATTTTTGAATGAACTGTCCCTTTAACAGCCTATCAATGATTTATTTGAGAACCTTTCACTTAAAGGTCAACCAAAAGACTTCAAAGGGAACCAAAAGCTGTTTTTCTGCAGCATCTATTAGCACTTCGATTTTAAAAGTGTATGTCAAGATTACAATCAAATGTTTAACATAGGTTTCTATAGCGTGTCAACAGATATGATTATATCTCATATCATGAGCACACGAGCACTACCCATAATCCCACAGCTATGACATCGTTTATTTCTGCAGTGATGAGATGACCCTGCTGTGGTGACAACTCTGCCCTCAGGTAAAATGAAGACTATCTGTAACATCTCTGAAGCGTACACACGCACACACACATTTGTCCTGCCCGCCTCTGTACTTCATGGTCCAAACATCGCTGTCCTCAGGCGAATGATCTGCCCTCAAGCGTGAGGAACAGAGACCATCGTGCGCTCATGGCCTCTGGGTGTTCTCAGTTTCACACGCGCGCGCACGCACACACACAGCAGGTGTGGACAGCTGAGATAGAGGATGTCTGCGGTGAAGCGGAAGGTCGGGGTTATGCACACACTGATAAGCAGAAACAGAATTGTGCTTTAAAAACAGCGTTCGTGTGAATCGGTTATCCGTGTTTATTTGTTTGTATTTGTGTTTGGTTCTGCACTGGTGTGTTCGAGACGGTTCAGCTTTTGCATGTTAATGAAAGGCAGGAGTTTGGATGTGCGTGTGCAGAGTATGAAGCTGCTGGAGCTATTGAGCGAAGGCCGCTGGAGCAGAAGAGGCCAAATGATACATTTCGTCTCGATGAAACGTCAAGAAAATGGCCTGTTGGTTGCACGCTTGCAGAGCCGAGCAAACACATGTGCGCACACATGTGAGGAAGAATTAAAAGTGCTCACTGAAGACAAAGAAAAGAGCTAACATGAAATACACAACGTACACAGATGTATTGCTCCTATCGTGTATTTACACAAACTTAAAGGGAACGTGTTTATCGGTTAGTGGATCGCAATCGAGATCCATGTTCAGCCATACAATTATATCTCATCTCAGGATGCACTCTTAGAAAGATCAAGATGCTAAAAAGAGTTCTTCAAGGGTTGTAGCAATTACATCCCATAAGAATGAAAAACCGCAGATGAGATTTCGGCAATATCTCGATTTTTCCTCAACTTCAATGGGATTGAATGAAAAGCAAATGGTCAAGGCTCATCTGCCTTTCAGGTATTTCTCCTGAGAAAAAGAGTCAGAAATCTCACAAATGTGTCTGTCATTAGAGTGTCAGAAGAGATGTCAACAATGTGTCAAACTGAGCTCAGATCTGTCAAGTCTGCAATCAAAAGTCAATGTTATTGAAGATCTCAATATGAACTCAAACGTTTCTCATCAAATTTACCCAATTTTAGGAAAACATTTGAGACTTTTGCTTGATTAAGCAAAGAACGCTTGCAGTATTCCACCAATCACTACGCACTGGTTAACTGGCCAATCATAGCACACCTCGCTTTTCAGAGCCATGAGCTTTGTTAAAAATCTGCGTGTTTTAGAGAGGCGGGGCAAAGAGGAGACGCAAACATGCACGGTATGTGGAAAGTCGTTTATACACATAGCATTACATCTAAAACAAACCATAATATTCGTTTTAGCTGTGTCATATGACCCCTTTAAGAGCGTACCAGAAACACAAGTGAAGAAGGTGCATGCTGTATAGTGAAAATGATGGTCAGCCGATGGAGGTTCAGAACTCACGAGATGAAGTACAAAAAGAGCAAGATTACTTCAGAAGACTTGATCATTACTGAGAGTTTATTTTCAGCACGCAAAACTGCACAAAAGCAGCGACCTGAGGCTGTCCTGACTCACAACATGACTCACACGTCTTCAGGTATCTCTCTCTCTCTCGCTCGCTCACACACACATGCACAGAAGATGGTTTTCTGGCCTTGGGCTCAGTGTTAGTGGTTTGCAGTAGAGGGATTAATTGAAGCTTTGCTGCAGTGTGTGTGTGTGTGTGTGTGTGTGTGTGTGTGCGACTCCATCAGGGTTGCAGGGATTGGAACTGCTGACACCTGTATTGATCAGTCAGTGTAATCGGGATCAAAGTGCGATACGCCTGTAATCCCCTTACACACACGCACACACGAGACCGTACAGCTTAGTTGCCTTGAGCTGCTGCAAAACTACATCGCTACACCACAACTTTGCTGTTTTTTATTAAACATCGTCTATTTTTTAATCGTGTGTTAACACAATGATATATATATATATATATATATATAGTATATATAAACAGAGTCCTCTCATTAGAGAGGGTTTCTATCACTCAAGAGCAACTTGACTGTGCATCTGCAAGTTGTACACATGCACAATATGAATATCAAATGGTACATGCCATTTTGTGTAGGCTCAAACATTAAAATTGCTAAAGTAACACAACAAAACACAACAAAACAAAGGTGTTTGCTAACATAATATTAAAGTCCCCGTGAACCGGAAGTTGCGATCGTTTTCCTCAAAAATATAATTTTTCTTTAAAAATTATTCTGATGTTACGGTAAGCAGATCACATATAATGGATAATTATATTGAGATAAATCTGTTGATACGGCACAGTGATTACCAAGAAAAATGTTTTACGGCACGCCATGTGAAAAAGGTTGCCTTGAATAGACTAGGAACTCCTTCGATATTCTTTAAAAATCTAGACCTCACGAAACAATGATAAAATGCCAAGAGAACAGTTTTGCAAATTCTACACAGCAAAAGCGCCAGTGTTAAAAAAGGTCAAATTAACTTCATTAGTTTGACATTTTTTAACACTGGCGATTTTGCTGTGTAGTAAAAGAAGATGCTAAAAAATATAACAGTTTTGATTTATTTTAGACGGTTTCGTTTGCAACATAATTCCCACAGTTACAATCATGGCAATCCATAGCTCTAATGAGTTTCCTCAAATTCTAAAAGGTGGGAAAAATACAAAATATACATACCGTATATATACATATTTCAGTGTTTAACATGAGCATCTACTTGCGCTTGGCTGGGACCTAAAGTTAGAAAGATCAAAACTATCAGAAGTCTCCTGTTACAGACAGTGTTTTCTATAGAGGACACAGCTGGAAAGAGTCGTGACGGCCCATCGGAGAAGTGATGGGTATGTATTGTAAATGAACGTAACAACCTAAGTATTAAATTCAGCTTGTGTTTTTGAATCCATTTAATGCGCATAACTCACAAGCATATAATATGTGGGTGTAAAACTCTGGTTCTCGCGGCCCGGCGAAGACCTGCAATAAAAACTGAATATGTTGCTAAATTGAGCGGTGAGGAGGAACGGTCAGGCTTGTTTTATGACTTTATACCTCAGCTAATTTGGAACGCTCAGATTTCTTGGCTGGTGTACACGCTCAGCAATTTCAACATTCACTATCCTCTCTCTCTCTCTCTCTCTCTCTCTCTGTTTTGACCCTTCATGAAGAGAGAGAGCACTCACTGGATGTACAGCATATGGCCATCATCTATCAGAGATGATTCTACACTCCGTCTATAATTGCATGTAAAATGTGTCATGTTCTTGCCAAGTAATATTTTGATGACTTTTGCATAGCTTACACTCCAAACATAATAAAGAAAAACCCAGATGAGATCTAGAGTATGTAATATCTCAATGATTTCTCCCAGACATGAATGACATTAAATGGAGAGAAAATGGACGCTTGCTGAAGTCTCATGTGCGTCTCAGATATTTCTCCTGAGAAAAAGAGTCAGAAATCTCACAAATGTGTCTGTCATTGGAGTGTCAGAATGAGATGTCAACAATGTGTCAAACTGAGCTCAGATCTGTCAAGTCTGCAATCAAAAGTCAATGTTATTGAAGATCTCAATATGAACTCAAACATTTCTCATCAAATCCAGGTTATTTTACCTCTACAATCTACATTCATTTTACACCTCCATACTCTACATGTGTTTCAACAATTACGTTTCTGTTTTTATTTCTGCTAAGCAATTTTAGGAGAAACACGTGCAGACTGAGTTGAGACTTAAATGAAACACAGCTAGCTGAGATCTCCATTATGTCTCCAGAGCTCTGAAAGAGAAACCTCGGAGCAATAACAATTTCCACATGAGAAAAAAAAGTATATGTTAAAACTCGTTCATGTTAAACAAAGAACAAATTAGCGTGAATCTGATTTTTCTCCCATCTCGTACGAAAGCGCCTCAGAGATGTCGTTCTGAGAATCCACATTTATTTCATAGCTCCATTTTCTCTTCCGTCGTCGCTAGGGATGTAACGATTCACCGTTGAAAATCCATTATAATTTGTGACGATGTTATTTGAATGGCTGTACATGTTTTGAACAGCAGGGGCCGCTGTCTTTACCGCAAACTATGTTTACCGCAAAAAATCCAAGAAAAGCACAAAGTCTTAGTTTGTTTTTATTAAAGAGCCTTTTGTATCATTCATTTTTCTTTGATTTGGAATTTGTTTTAAAATTGCAGTTTAGTTTTGTTTTTGACATAAGATATTTTTATTTGACAAAGAACTGTGCAGCATTTGAGAAATAATAAAAGGACACTTTTTCATTTCTAATTTGTCAACTCGTTTTGTAAAAATAAATCTTATCGTGAGATCAGTATCGTGAATTGCATCGCGAGCCGAGCGAATCCTTACATAGTCGTCGCTGATAGTCTCATTTGTGTCTATTTTTATTTCTCCCGGGGAGTTTAAATGACACATAACTAAGCAGTACATTAAGTCTCTCGCACTACAAAAGAGCAATAAAATCGTCCTCTGGGATTTCTCCTGGTTTTATTAAACCGTTCTCTTTCTTTCTGTACGGTACAGTATATTTATGTCCCTGGGAGTTTGTTCTTGTGTAAAGAGGGTCACAGCGACCAGAGAACAAAGAACAGAGGAGCAGATTTGATTCTTGCATCCGTCCTACTCAGCAAAGCTCTTTAATATGCCAACAGCGCTTAAACCGAGAGCTGAAAACACACACAGAAGCACACCAGTTCACTGAAATTTCAGCATTGCCTGGCCTTCACCTACACACACACACATCATCTCATTACATCCATCACCCCGAAGAGCTGCACACCCATACCCGCCTATTATTCGTTTCCATCACATTGTGCTATCAGCGCCAGATGGGTGTCGACTGCCGATTGAATCCGTTTCTGATGAGGACGATATTGTTTGATATTGAAATAATGATGTCACGTTAGATGGAACGCATGAGCGAGCGTGCGCGTCAGATTTTAAACCAGTTAATGATGCAGGGACACTGGTGAAAGAGACCGGCCAGGCATAGCAATGCAGTTCTTTCATGCACCAGAGAGCTAAAGGTCACAGTTTAAAATCTGTAAGCTTTGTCTCTCTTTATCGTCGTCTGTGTTTGAAACATCAAATGCAGCTTATTTTATGTCCTTTTCTTTATGTGTGTTGAAGTTAAATGGCATCGAACTAACATTTCCAACAAAATACAGAATGACCCAACAGCTTGTAACTTATAAATCATTGTGATAATATTACCGTGGCAAATCGTGGTAGGCCTACAGTAAGGAGACAATTTATAATAAGGATTGATTATTATTATTAAAATGAACATTAGGATGTAAAAGATCTCCAGAGTAAGAACAGTCCTTACAGCATCGGTACACTGTAAAAAAAAACTCCAGACCAGAAATATACCGTAAAATATGTTTTGTACTGTAAAATGATAGGATATAACATTAACATTTTTTCCCCATTTAATGTTGTTTAACTGTATTTCAAAAAATGCATATAAAGATCTGAAAAATTCAATTTTACGTGAAAAATCTGTAAAATTACACTTTTTTACAGTGTAGGTTTTGTTCATAAATACAACTTGAAAACAAAAGTCATTTTTACCCACAAATTCAACTTAATTTAAAGCTACAGTGTGTCGTGTTTTTTCACTGTTAACTTTCTCCTGTGCCGGTTTAATGTTCACGGTGGGCTATAAATAAGTCCTTGTGTGTCTGGTGACCACACGGTGTTGACAGTGCAGTGGGCAGTTTACTATATATACATTTTTTATCAAGTTGGGGTGTGAATTAAAACGAGCATGACGGAAGCACATGAAAGCTTAAATCTGTGACTTGCTGGATAAAGATAAAGAAAAACCAGTTATTACGGAAATACATTAAAATCAGTGTTGAAACTGTCTTACCTTACACAGATTCACAAGGAAAGATTATAATAATGGTTGGCATAAATTGAGCTGTCGGGTAGGATTTTATGGGAAATGGCAATTCTGTTGTCATTTTACAGAAACCCACATAAAGATAAGCACATAAAGTAACCCGCAATTTTATGTTCCGGTTTGAGATGGTGATATAGAAGCAAAATAGAGATTGAGAGATTCGGTCTTAATATCTGTGGCATTCAGCATTTTCACAATAGTTTTTTGTACATGTCTTTGTACGCTGTAAATATTTGTACAGGTTTTTTTTTCCAAA
This sequence comes from Triplophysa rosa, assembly GCF_024868665.1. Taxonomy (NCBI): domain Eukaryota; kingdom Metazoa; phylum Chordata; class Actinopteri; order Cypriniformes; family Nemacheilidae; genus Triplophysa; species Triplophysa rosa. The sequence goes on along the minus strand of NC_079891.1, from coordinate 33,729,061 downwards.
CTAATTTGAGTGTTTTGTGGCACAATTTATTGGACAAAACATGTTTTGCTGCCTAACTGCACGTTTTTAAGTACCAAATTGGATTTACAAATCAGTAGTTCACTTAAGCTTTTTTTGTCTTTACAAGTAATTTCAATTGACTATTTTTTATTTTGCCAAAGTGTTGAGTTGATAACTTGTAAAAATATATAAAAATTTTACATTATTTTGATAAGTTGAAGTAAAAGCACTGACAACATTAAGTTGTAAACTTGTAACTTGTAAACGGTAAAAAAAATCTATTGTGAATGTGAGACATGACCTCAGATGTTAAGACTTATCACGTTTCTAATAAATATGGCATCTACAACAATGATAAAACACAGAGAATCAAATGAACATCTCACGTAAATCATTTGCTTTTCATTCTTATTCGCTATAGTGTTAACAAAGTTTTTTGTCTTGATAAAGATAAACATGACATTTGTCTGTGACTAATGTTGCTTTAACACAAATAGTTATAATTGCAACCTCAATAATTCATGTAACTCAACTGGAGCGTTGCGCTAGCAACACAAAGCACATGGATTCAATCCTCAGGGAACACACACGCATACTGATAATAAATATAGAGCTTGAATGCAGTGTACGTCACTTTGGATAAAAGCGTCCAAAAGCTTATAAGGAGGCAATTTTCCAGGAAGACTTGTTGACGTTTTAGAAATATAAGCTTGACATTCTGGACCCGCTATCATGACCGTCATGAACAGCAGGGGAAGAACCCAATTGCAGGCAGCGAGGGATGAAGGGGTTAACACAAAAGACTTTATTTAAACAATAAACACAAAACAAGAACCCACGAGGGGGTAAAGCAAAAAACACTGGTAAACAGAAACGAAGACTGACTAAACACTAGACTGACTAAACACTAGACTAAGCAAACACTAGACAAAAACTAAACTTAACACTTACTAGACAGAACGGAGGAATTCACAAAGGACACTGGCATGGGAAGCAGGAAGGCACAGAACATGGAACGCAATGCACGAGCAACAAGACAATGAAACATGAGGACTATTTAAAGGGAAGACAAACGAGGGATAATCAACGAGGGGCAGGTGTGGAACATAAGACACGGCAGGGAGGCAATACATGAAACAAGAGGGGCGTGGCCAATGACAAGACACGAGAAAGCACATGAGATGTAAAACGTAAACAACTCATGGCTTTCTCACATAAAACAAGGGATCCTGCCGTGATTCTGCTACAAGATCAAGAAAGACATGACACGATGGGGCAGAATCACGACAATGACAACCTCACAAACAAAAGTGACGAATGACAAAAGGCCTGTAGGTTGTGTCAACATGTTCAGTTTGTGACATTGATTCCTCGATAACCTATAATCCGCACAAGCCGTAGGAGGTGATTTAGTCCAGAAACATCGTCCAATCACTGTTTACTTCTCTCCCATCCTCTGAATTGAGCCATCAGTCCGACTGTGTTTACTTCACCTCAAACTAATTGTCTCTAAGTGTCCTTCTTCTCCGTTGGCCTCGGCACAAGCCATCGATCTCCGGAGGGATTGACTGCTCATTGACCGCTCAGTCAGACTCATCCTCAGACTCGGTTTCTCCTCAGCCCACCCGAACCGAGTCGAAAAAAACATTGGCTCTCCACAGCCAATAAAACTGAAGCCGAGATGCAAAGAGTGTTCCAAAACGGTGCAGAATGCCTGCAGGCTCGTGAAACGTTGTGTAATTTACTTTCACATTTTATTGGGTTGCAAGCTGAGGGATATTTCACCTCGTGGCACGTACAGAGTCATTACTCTTGGAGTCCTGCGGGTGGAATATAGCGAAACAGCAAAAATGTGCAGTTTATTATCTCTTATTCTACCGAGCAAAGGTGTTTTCCCTAACCACGGGTTTAAGAGAAATAGATCGGCGCGGTTTAAAAGCTTAAATACTGCACCGTGGGTCCGAACGCATTTATCATTTCAGTTTTACAGCTGGTTTACTGCGGTTTCTGATCCCTTGGGACGAAATGAACCATGGTTTTTACTATAGTAAAAGTAAAAGATTGATTATATGCATAAATCATAGTTTTACTACAAATATCATAGTTAACCCTTGTAAGGTGTTCACGTTTTGTTACTCATGCAATGTTTGGCATTACTTGGTTTTTAAAGTAATACAGCTGTAAAAATGAATTCATGTAAAATACTTTATACAAATTACAAACAATGGCATTTTCATTTATTCATTTGCCAGATGCTTTTATTCAAAGCAGCTTACAAATGAGACAGCATTAATCCGTTAAATCACTAAGAAAAAGGTACTATTAATAAAAAAACGAACTTGCAAAAAATGTAAAATCTATGATATGGGTAAAAAAAATCTTAAAATATAATTGTCTGGAGGTTAAATAACAATGATTCACATTATTGAAAACTAGAACCACAGACCACCGCATTAACTATAGTAAAACCATGGTTCTTTTGTAGTTACATAGTTAGTACATGTAGTTAATGTGGTTCTACTACAAATAAAACAATGGTTACAATAGTGAAACCATGCTAGATATAGACATATAGATACTGTATACAGTGGTAGAAAAATTAAGAGACCATTTCAAAATTTGTTTTACTGAATTTAAAATTTACCATTGATAGCAATGTGTTTAGGCAAAATAATGATTTTTGTTTCATTCTTTGCACCACTAACAATATTTCTCCCAAAATTGAAATAAAAATATTGCTTCTATTTGCAGAAAATGAACAGAAAAGATGCTCTGTATGTTTTTAATCCTCAAATACTGCAAAGAAAACAAGTTCCGATTCACTTTTAGATAGAGCTGTCAACGTCAACGTTAATTTTTTTCAGATTAACGCGTTAAAAATATTTAACGCAATTAACGCAGCATCCGTTTGTTTGTCATCCTTTGTCTTAAGCGTGATTTGAAACCTTTGTAACCTTCTTAAACCTGCTGCTGTGACTCCTGTCACTAATGTTAATCAAAGAACAAAAGAAAAGAGGAATTCAGTGTGTTTTGTAGCTTTAATTCTGTATTTAATTTAGAATTTAGCATTAAAGACCGTAAAGTGTTTGAGAACTTGATTCAATTTCTGTATATTTCCTACCTGTTAGACACGAAAGCTCTCAATTATTCTGTTGAATGGCTATAATTAATGTTAAAAATAATCAATTTAATGGAGACGTCAGTTGCAGTACTAATAGCTTTTATGTCGTTTCTACATTCATTTGAAGATTAAATGTGAAATTATTATAATGTAAAAGTTAATTCATGTTATGCGCGATTAATTGTGGTTAATCGCAGGAAAAATGTGCGATTAATCAGATTAATTTTTAAAATCGATTGACGGCACTACTTTTAAACAAAGCCAGTCATATTTGTACTTGGGAAAAGTTCAACAATATTTTTTTATGTGATAACCTGGATTGTTATCATAGTTTTCACGTGTCTTGTCATGCTGTCAGTCGTTCACGTTGCTGTTGGATGACTTTGTCACTCCTGAGGTTTGATTTTGTTGAAATTCAACAGACACTGGACTGGATTTTAATTTTTTATGTGGCTGTATATATACTGTACATATATCTTTTACAGTATCTTCAGTGTGCCAGCCGCATCGTTTTATCAAGACACGTAGCATTTCCATCACGGACGGCACATTGGTTCATCATCACTGACCATTATGTGTTGAACGGTGATGTTTGTCAGTGATATCAGAAGCTACAGCAGCATCTCAGGACTGAAAGATATACTGAGGGAGGGAATAATGCTGCTGACTCCAGGCTCCGTAGCAATGATTAGTGATTCTCTCTGCTTCAGAGCGCCAAAAACGCTTCGCCAGTGGTTTTTGAAGCTTTTCCCTCTCTTTATCGGCCTCTCTTTTCACCAGACGCCCGAAAGTTGCAAAAACCTTATCGACAAGGTTGCAGCTCTCGTCTCAATATAGACCTCTTTTGTGCGTCCGCACACAAGCCGCAGATCCAAGAGGCCGTCTGTCTGTCAAAGAGCAGAAAGGTGTTCTGATTCTGAAAGCACCTTGCGAGGCATCAAAGGCTTCTCATTGCGTAAACATTTACCGGAAGAATACAGCGATAGAGATGAAGTGGTGGGAGATGGATGTTTGTGAGATTGCCTGATGAACGGCGACGGAGAAATGAGGCTTGATCAATCGCTGCTTCAACACGACTCCTAATTGCTGTGTCACATGGCGGTTAATCCACCGTGTCCCGCGGGCACACAAAAAACTCCACATGACTCTCCATTTGTCATTCTGAAGCGGAGGAAGATGGAATGATGTTTAAATGCGTTTCTGTGCATGTGCAAGGAGAGAATTAGCTTGGGTCTCTTTATAAGGGCTGTGCAGATATTAGGGTTGAACGATTAATTGCATTTGCGATTAAATCGCGATGTGGTGAAACGCGATTTTCTAATCGCAAAGACTGCAATTAATTATGGGGATGCACAGTGTGATGCGATCCTGCTCGGAGCTGACCAGTACCATCTCAAAAGTATTAAAAATGCATGGAAATGCATGCATTTTCTCATTTTCCCCAAAGTGCTCAGGGCGGAAGCTTTCTCTCTCGTGGTGACTGTCAGCGTGCTTGCCGCGTCTGTATTTAAAATAATGAATTTGTACATTGACCTGTTGTACAATAGCCTCAGACTCGACAGGACGTGGCACTGTGGAAACTTTAGTGTAAAAGAGCAACAGCACACGTCAGTTGTGTGCGACTATTTTGGCTGTTTTGTGTGGATGGTGCTGCGCAGTGTCAGGTATTGTGTGTGATAAGATTAATGCTACCTCAAGGGGCAATACTTCTAACGTCATGCAGCACTCACACAATAATAAAAGACAATATATAAGATAATACATATATTAATAGTTTATATTTGTACTTATTTATTTAAAGATTGTCTAGTAAGTTAACACAGTGCTTAAGTGCAATCAACATGTTTATCATATGTTTATTACAGTGACTCTGCTTTATCAAATTACTGAGTGTGGTAAAGCCACAGTTTTGTTTTATATTTATGTAATCTGCACTTTTGTTTCTGTGATTAATGACTTGTTAATGACATTAACAATGAGTTAAAGCACTGACAAATAAACTTGGTGTAACATGTCATTATGTCATGATAAATATTACATGATTACATGGCTATAAGTTTAACAAATCATTTAATATATTAGTACGATTGGGGTAGTTCTATAAAAATATGTCAATCTATTCATGCGTCTAACTAATATCATTTTAAGCCTGGCCTATAGTTTATGGTAAATCTGCTAATATTGCGTTGGTTACCATGATTTATTGATTTTATTTATTAAATAATACAGTAGATAAGGTGCTTAAAAAATAATTGCATATTAAATCGCAATATTGATAAAAAAAAAAAATTCGCAATTAGATTAATTTTCTAAATCATTCAGCCCTAGCTGATATTGATTAAAAGATTATATACAATACAAAAAAATAAAATAAAAACTACTACTACATAAAGGTTATGTTACAAGTAATATGTTATAGTTTAAACAAGAAAAAAATAAAACAAAGAAAAAATGAAAAAGTATGGCCATTATATTTTGATACATTTTTAATGAGTGAGACAAGTTTTGCTGTTATTGTATTGTTTGCTCTTTGGATGTTGTTGTATATCCAACTAACATACTAAACATACTAACACACTTATTCAAAACACACTAATTCACTGATTCGAAATGCACTGATTCAGACTGTTATACAAACCACATAGATTCACTGATTCAGACTGCAGTGATCCACACCACATAGATTCACTGATTAAAAATGCACTGATCCAAACCACGATTCACTGATTCAGACTACAGTGATCCACACCACACTGATCCAGACCACACTGATTAAAAATGCACTGATCCACACCACATAGATTCACTGATTCAGACTATAGTGATACAAACCACATAGATTCACTGATTCAGACTACCCTGATCCAGACCACACTGATTCACTGATTAAAAATGCACTGATCCATACCACATTGATTCACTGATTCAGACTACAGTGATCCAGACCACATTGATCCAGACCACACTGATTCACTGATTCAGACTACAGTGATCCAGACCACACTGATTCACTGATTCAGACTACAGTGATCCAGACCACATTGATCCAGACCACACTGATTCACTGATTCAGACTACAGTGATCCAGACCACACTGATTCACTGATTCAGACTGCAGTGATCCAGACCACACTGATTCACTGATTTTAGACTGCACTGATCCAGACCAAACTGATTCACTGATTTTAGACTGCACTGATCCAGACCAAACTGATTCACTGATTTTAGACTGCACTGATCCAGACCAAACTGATTCACTGATTTTAGACTGCACTGATCCAGACCAAACTGATTCACTGATTTCAGACTGCACTGATCCAGACCACACTGATTCACTGATTTTAGACTGCACTGATCCAGACCAAACTGATTCACTGATTTTAGACTGCACTGATCCAGACCAAACTGATTCACTGATTTTAGACTGCACTGATCCAGACCAAACTGATTCACTGATTTTAGACTGCACTGATCCAGACCACACTGATTCACTGATTTTAGACTGCACTGATCCAGACCAAACTGATTCACTGATTTTAGACTGCACTGATCCAGACCAAACTGATTCACTGATTTTAGACTGCACTGATCCAGACCACACTGATTCACTGATTTTAGACTGCACTGATCCAGACCAAACTGATTCACTGATTTTAGACTGCACTGATCCAGACCAAACTGATTCACTGATTTTAGACTGCACTGATCCAGACCAAACTGATTCACTGATTTTAGACTGCACTGATCCAGACCAAACTGATTCACTGATTCAGACCGCAATGGTTCAGACCATGCTGATTCACTGATCCAAACATCACTGATTCACTAATACAAAACGTGCTGATCTAGACTAAACTGATTCACTGATCCGAACCCCACAGATTCAAACTGCACTGATTCAGACCAGACATTCAGCCTTTTATCAGTCTATCGACTGGACCCTGAGGCCTGTCGTATGTTGCACTGGCCCTCAGCTGGAACAGAGTGGTTCAATATCTAGCCTAATCCAATATACGGCTTGAGGCAGTACTGTAAGTAGTTTTAAATCACACACGCACACATTGAGATAGTTTGTCCATTAGTCAAAGTTAATAACATCTCTCTGGTGAGTAATTAAAGTACAGAACGCACGATTTGCATCACAGAGTCGAGTTTAAAACGCATCCAAAGTGACTCATTAACCTCTCCCTCGTGTTTTTCAGCTCGGTCTGAACGATTGAAGATTAAACATCTAAAACTGTGTTAGACACTCAAAATGTGTTCTTAAAACGTTTTTACTGTAAACAGAGAGGCAGAAATGAGATTAAATGAAGAGCAAATGCAACGTTGTGCTTTGACACAAAGTGAAGTCAAACCCACCCTGTTTATTTTCTTGAAAGCACAGTGCACAAATCACCGGTGCGTGTTATTCCAAATGAAATTGAAAAGCATCTTGAAAAAGTAATAGCCAGCAACGGCATTCACGTTTGGCCCTAAATATATATTCTTCAACTATTCCCATATGTATAGTCTCTCGCTTTCTGTCTGCTCTTTACAGTCTCTCATCTACACCGTGATGCTTCTTTCCTCGGGGTGAAGGCTAACGTGCAGAGGATTTTCTCTATTTCTCGCTCGTCTTTCAGTGCTGTTTCAGAAGGATGAATTTCAGAATGATCCAGACACGCACATCAGTGACCTGTGTGTTACTCTCCTGTCCTCCACATTGGCACACGCAAACATCTTGCAGCGTCTGGATAGAAAGGGTCAGACCAGCTAATCAGATTCATTCGCATTGGTTTGGCGACAAAAGTGCTGAGAAGACGAATCCATAAAAGATCAGGACATACAAACGTATGTGCAAAACTTGACCATCAGATTTCTTTAGTTATAGCGGCACTAAAATATAATAACATGTTAGTGAAGTTAAAGAGTAAATATTTTGTGATTTTTAAGGTACTATTTAAGGTGGTTTTTGGTTTATGGAGTGTCCAACAACAAGTTTACGTACATACAAAGTGTAAAAACACTTTCATTTTCTAATAATAGGCAGTTATTGTTACCTTACTTCTTGACTGACTCTCAAATGATTCGTTCGGCGATTCATCGGTCTAATCCCCTCCTTTCTGTCAGCCTACTCTGATCTGATTGGTCACATGGTCTAGTCTGCTGTGACTGGTCTACCGCGTGCAGTGTCGCAAATGGAACGTAGGTGGGCATTACACAGAGTGACGTAAATCTGATGTGGAACTAGGGATGCAACGATTATAGATTTTGTTGGTACGATTATAGTCTGAGGAATAATCACAGTTGCACGATTATGACGATTATTATGCCTACATTAATTTCTACATTTTTACTGGCCCTGACAAAGATGTTACTTGCCACCACAAAAAGTAATAAATAAATAATAATGTCTAGTTATTAGTTTTTTTTACTATTATCACCAGTGCGAAGCCGGTGACATGAGTGATGAGCATCAGCTGCGTGTTGCACCGGTCTCGCATCTCTCACGGTCGACTGCCAGCCACACAAACATAATAAAACATAACATAAAATCCAGGCCTGGTTCTCTCTCGTTCTTCACTGCTTCAAAATTCCATGATATCATGCTACACTCTCATCAAAGTTCTCATCCAATCAAATCTGCTTATAGAATCCGAAGAGTCCCCCCCTTCACTATGAGAGTTGCGGAAGCAGTGCCTCATATCAGCCACTTGTTCGCTCATTTATTGAGTATTTTCCAAACGGAAGTGAGCATCCCTATGCCCTACTCCCTTCGAAGGGCTGAGCCCTTGAAGTGAACTCTTTGAAGGGTGTAGGGCATTACTGTCTCTCGTGTATACATTTGATATTTATCACTGACAAAAATAGTGTAAAACAAATACAAACTAAATTATTGTTCTTACATTTAGGTCGTCAACGTCAAAATCCCGCTCCCTATTTGCTTCAAAATGCGTGGCGAGAACTCATAATCCAAGATCATGTGATCACAAACGGAACTCACTTCCTTGAAGTGACCATGGCATGTACCCTTCGCTAACGGACTTCTGAAAAGGCCCATCGTGAAGGGATTCAGGTGTTCACTTTCATTTGGAATGCCCCTACAAATGGCATCGCGAAGGGCCGTTTGGAAAATGGAAAACTGTTCCATTGGAGTCAACGGAGTTGACGCGACTCTCTCTCTCTCAATAGCTGTGTCCAATTTGGGGGTTGCGTGCTTCGAAGGCTGCATTTCAAGACCGATTGCGTCACAGCAGCGCGACAAGGCATCCTCAAAATGCGACCTTGTTTCCGCGGGCTGACAACACTACAACGAATGGATCGTTAAAAGCCTTGGCTATCCCGAGATTCACTGCGTGCCTGTAACGGCTGAATATTGTTAAAGGGGTCATATGGATGCTCACCCAGACCTGCCTGAAACGCCTCGTGTAACCACACCCCCACAAATCTACGTCAGTTCGTGGTATGATTTGACTAAGACCGCCCAAATGTATACGCAAGTAAGGTGGGCGTACCTGTCAGTACAATTGAAGAGGAACCTGATGTTCCAAATATGGTAAGAGGCGTTACATTTCCGTCACACGCTTGCAGTATTCGACCAATCACTACGCACTGGTTAACTGGCCAATCATAGCACACCTCGCTTTCAGAGCCATGAGCTTTGTTGAAAATCTGCGCGTTTCAGAGAGGCGGGGCTAAGAGGAGATACAATCATCCACGGTATGTTGTTCATACATTTTACTGCATTATTGTGTTTTGCATATGTACATTTCTAAGGCTGGTTAATTTGATATACTGTTGGGCTGTTTTAATCTACATTAACGTGCCATATTAGCTGTGATCCGACAGGTGGATGACATCAAAGTACCGCGAGAATGATTCAAAAGCAAAATTTGTATGCTTTTTCGTATCTCTCTCGCGGTACTTTGATGTCATCCGCCTGTCGGATCTTGCGGCGCCGCATCAAGTCGAACAAGCTTAATGGCTCTGTGCTGACTGTGCCATAAACGAAACGCTATTGGTTATTTTAAAAGGGGGAGGGGCCACTCGATATGTCTTGCGCTCTCTGCATTTTTCAGTTGAAATTACGTCCACGCATCAAATAATGCTGCGCGTTCCAAGGCATTGCAGTGGGGCTTTAAATAAACATGAACAGAGATTTAAAAGTGAAGTCGAAGGATTGCAGTCATCTAATATAATGCAACCTCATTGTAAATTATTGTGAAATAATTAACTAAACTATTTCAGAAATGACTTACTACTAATGTCTGTTGTCTGGGTATAATTATATATCGAGAGTTTGTCTTCAGACCATTAGTCAATGATTCCAGTAAACACAGCAGGTTTAATGATGTGAGATTCACGAGTCAAGCCATCACACACAAATTATTTCAAAATAAAATCCAATTCTCCAATTTAAACCTTCTTTACAAACAGTGTTTTATCCAGATTATACTTCATCCGTTTTATATTTCTGTATGTCACCAGTCGAGGTTGTATTCTAGTTAGTAAGCGGCACACCATGACCTCATCAGGTCAATAGGTCGAATAGGGTTTGCTAACACACGCTCACCGTCCGCTCCCCTACCCACCTTTATTATTGCTTGTTTAAAACTTTTACTAGCTCTTGCATATTCGATGCAGATGAATATTTCCCCATCGGGAGAGAGACGGAGCGAGAGAGCAGCGCAGTCATTTGAGATTCACCGACGTGCTTTCTGCTTCCTGTGCTGCGAGACGCGAGCGCATCTCTGCCCTGCAGCAGCAAACATCACACATGCACCGCTGACTCATGCGTGGAGAGACAGAGAGCGAGAGTGATGAGAGAGAGAGAGACATTTTAATAGCACCTCGCTGTTTGTTGTTATTCTGATATTGTATATTTCTTGTCATTAATATACCAATGAAGTGTCTTTACACAAAAAAAATTAAAATCGAGAGTGCGAAGGAAAGAGAGAGAGAAAGCAATGCCAGATTTTGTTATCATTACATAAATTCTGATAATGTTCTGGGTTCATGAGTTTAGCTGAACACAATTGCTGGTTGTAAAGACAATTTAATCCGTCATTCACTCAGACCCTGTCATTTCAACTGACAGCCAGACTGAAAAATCGTAACTAAATGATTTTCATGGCATTCGATTATGTTAATACCGTAGTTCTTGAACATCTATATTCATCTGCCTATCCATCCAGAAATAAACCAGTGTTAACCCTCTGACAATTTTTCTAATGCTCAAAATCTGCTGGACAGAGCAGACAACCTGATCGTGCGGGAATAGGAAATTCGTACAATGTGAATTAAACAAAAACCATCGATTATTAGAAAAGAAACCATACTGGAATCTTGCCCTAAACCTCATGTCACTGCCGCAAAAGCAAATTAAACTAAAGTGTACGAATAAAATTGTACGAATTCATACGAATTTGCCACATTGTAAAGTAGTTACGAATTCCCGTGAGATTGTGTTGGAGCCGCAGATGAGACAAGAACGACAACCCAAGGGTCTGGAGACTTGTTAAAGTGAAAACGTGTTAGCATCACTCAAACAATCGATCAAAAGATTGCGTTACAATATGCAAATAAAACATACAACTTTTTAATATTATAATTAGCCAGGTGGCTTATTCGTATAAATTCGGAAAATATGAATCGCACAAAAACGTACGATTATTAGAAAAAAGCCATACTAAAATCCTACCCTAAACCTAACGTCACTGGAGAGAAAGCAAGTCTTACTAAACCGTAGGGTTGATAAATAAATAATAATAAATAAGATTGTACGAATTCTTATGAATTAGCGCTTTAGTATCGCTCAAACAATCGATCAAAAGATGTGACGCAACTGATGAAGTATTGCGTTACAAAATGTGAATAAAACTAAAAACACAGCCTTTTAAAGATGGAATTCGTAAGTATTTTACCAGATAACAGGATACAGAGATTTTTAAAGTCATCTATAAAACACAGGATTTTGAGAGTAAATCTAAAAGGTGATGGAACAAAACAGCTTCTCTTGCAAATAGTCTGAAAGTGTTTGGAATGTATCAGTCGATCCCTCAGCAGTGTTATTCAATGTCCATTTAAGTCACTAGCCTATCGGGGGCTACTATAGATAAATGACACATTTCTGATTCAAAGCATGAAGCACTGCGGATGAACCGGGAAAAGAATGTCGCGTCCGGCCGCAAACGGAGCTCGGCTGAAATGAGGCAGTCTGTCAAACCCTCCCGCAGCTCCGGCTTCCTAATACAGATCCTTCTCCCTGAGGCTTTGGACAATGAGAGGTAAAAACAGGTTCAATTCACTGCTCCGTCCTCTCTGGAATCTGATTAGGCTGCTGTATTTTAGACTCCAGGGGCTCACAGAGACTCCTATAGACTCCTAAATGGAGAAGTGTATGTTTTTTTTACCCCATCCCCTCCGCAGATGAATTGGAGCAATGCAGCAGCTCCGGGAACACGGTGAGGTTTAAATAAATGAAGTCTATTTCATTTATTTAAATGAATAAATAGTTCATAAAGAGTTCTCTCTCTTCAAACGGGAAAAATGGATGTTAGAAAATTACAGAATATAAAAGAAAGTAGAACAAAAGATTGCACGCTTCACACTAGAGTTGCAATTGTGCCAAAGTGCATTTGACAATTCAAGCCTGTGTCAGCAACCCCAATACAATACGAAAATCTTTTTATTTTGTAACCCACTTTACTGCCTTTATATATAACAGTTCATAGATGTATATAATAGCAGCTCTTTCCATCAAAGTTATTATAGTTTACTAAAACTATTAAAATATTTATTTTAATTGGAATAAAAAAAAATGTTGGCCTAAAAATTAAAAAAAACTTTTGAAATGTTGCCTCAGCGCCAATGAAATGAATTTAAAGGTGTCATGAACTGGGCTTGTTTATTGTTTTATACTGTTGTCGGAGGTGTACTTATGACGTTCGCGTGGTTTTTACATTCAAAAACATCAAAATCAATAAGTAATAGGCTATTTTCTACCTGGGTTTTGAGGCCGGCTCTACAAACGCTCGGTTTTAATGGGCGTGCCGCATTGAAGACTTGGAAGTAAACGCCCACCGCTATGATTGGATAGCAGTTTGCGTAGTAAACTTAGTTGGTGCCTTCTGTGAATTTGGTTAGACACGTAACGTTAGGTTACACATTAGCCCTAGTCGCACAGGATTAGTATTATCTGGGGACCTCGTGTGATTTAGAAATGACCTCCCCACATCTGTATTTCATGTGGCACATTCGCACGGGATAAGTGAAGCCTGTGATTTTACTCAAATTTACTGACTTATTTCCCGGATGTGATGTCAAGGCTTTGTGTATAGTTTGTATAGCCTATAGTTGTATGGTGTTTAATGATATATGACCGTACCTGTCAGCATTTGAGACCCGTGATCGCGAACCGGACAGAAGATCACCGCGATCGCGGGTCTCAAATGTTACGAGAGTTTCCATGATAAATAAACAAACGGGAGACTCCCGGTAACTTATGGATATGACCCAGCACCCGAAACAATACCAAAACACTTCAACACAGCCTCCATTATTTGCAAACGGTGGATAAAACCTTGAAAAATGATATATGAGCCCGCCAAGTCACAGAGATGCCGATTCGCACGGGACTAATATTATCACAGGACCTCGGTGTTCGTCAAAATACGGTAGGTCATTTGTGGGGGAATTTTTACTTTACAAATTACAGACATGGCCGATTCGCACGGGATTTAGATCACAGACAACCTCTGCAAGTATTACAAATGACTAGGTCCCCAGGTAATACTATCAGGGCATATCAAGCGATCTCTAACAAAGCAATAGTGACGCATCGTACAAATATGTTTTACTCACATAAGATTGCTGCGCCATTCCTATCGGATCCAATATTGATGGCACAGCACTGCTTTTTAATTTTAGTCTCTCTGCAAATCCAGCGTCGACCTCTGCCTTGTTTACAAAGGAATCCGCGGTAATGTTTTACCCACGTGAGCTGGAACGTCTTTAAAAATAAACTTCAACCACGCATTACTAATGTGGGAATCCGAAGGAAGGTTATGCAGCGACTGTGTTCTTCCACAACCAGGCACTGCACAATATTCTGCAATCTTTAACGGCATGTTTATTGCTTGCTCGCTCTATCTGGTTCCGCGCAACTTGTGTTACTTCAGTACTGTCATGCGCAAATCAGTGGGCGGGGCTAGAGAAGTAGTGGTTGATATTCTTCTGTGGAGGCGGTGTTCAAATAGGTGCATTCCAGGACCTGGCGTTCGCTGGTCCTGGTGTCAATAACAGTTGTAATTTCAGTAACAAGGGCGTTTTCCATTCTGACACTTACAGGATGTTTGCTTGAATACGATTCCCTCTTATATAACAAAAGCATGGGTTAAAATTGATGTCTTAATTCATCGCTCCCTTAAGTTGAGGCACCAAAATTACTCACTGAAATTAAATAAAAATTGAAAAAATCTAAAACTAAAAAAATACACAAATGAACAAGACTGCTAAAATTTTTACTAAAATTAACATGAAAACTACCAATGTATAATAGACGCTAATTCAAAATAAAAAAAAAACTACAAAAAAAGATGGGAAAATGGGGAAAAATGGCAGACATGTTGACAAGCCTAAAATGTGGCATCTACGTATACATATCTATGTGTTCTTCATCCCATCACAGACCGACATCATATGCAAATTCTTCAGAGAAACAGCTTCCTAAATTCTTGAAACGTGACTGGCATCAGGAGACTGAGAAAGTACAATGTGCTAAAAGCTTTTATCCGACGCCGAAACATTTTCTTCATCTGCTTCAGGTCACCGAGGACACAACATGAAAAGGCATCATTAGGATTCAATTTCCTGCTGGTACAGGAAATTCCTGCTTCTTTCTCACATTCACACACTAGACCAGGGGTCTTCAACTACTTTTCTTTGAGGGCCAGATTCCAAAAGTATAAATAGGATGCGGGCCAGTTTTTTACCATATTCTCATTTCTTCTGTTATTTATTGCGTTTTGTTCCTTTTATACTGTTTTTGTTGCTGTTACTTATAGGCCATGATTAAAACATGCACACAAATATTGCATCCAGTATTTGTGCCTTTTCATGATATTAAATTAAAAGGGATATTGTCTTTTTAATTGTATTTTATATTCCTTAATGCGTTACTTTACCCAAAAATTGCTACTAATTTACTCACCCACAGTTCTCCAGTACATCGAGATGTGGGTGGCATTGTTTTTCAAGAAGATATTTGGTTGAATTAATTAAAGTTAAATCAATAAAAGTAAAAAACGCAAATACATTCAACACAAAAGTAATCCCTGCCCCTTGTGACGTTAAATTAGCGTCTTATAAAGCGAATCAATTGATCTGTGCTAGAAACTGAACGCTATTATCACATCTTCGGGTGAATTCCGATCGCATTCCTGTGCCCCGCGCACTTATAGGGCAGAGCCTTTGTATAGTGCGAGTTCTGGGGGAGATGAACAGCTGTTTTTCGTCAATATAGCCGTTATACATAATGAATGCAGTAATAAAAACAACACCGTTTTCCCCTTATCTGAGACAACCGTTCACGTGGTGTACCCTTCCTACAGTTAGCCTACTTTCAAGGGCACAAAACACGTTTTAGAACACGACCTATCGCCTGCGCAAACCGATTGCCTGTGTCTGTGCAATGCATTGCTGATTATAATGTTGTAAATAACATTACGTTTCTTGAACTGACCGATCAAATCGCTTTATAAGACGTAAAACATTATGAGCCGCGGGAATTACTTTCGTTTTGAATGTAGCAGCGTTTTGGGCTTTTAAAGATGTGGCGTCTCAGGAGGACGTGCATTTAAAGCACACTGTTCTTAAAGTCTCTCCACTTATTTGAAATGTTAAGGCGGGCCAGGAAAAGATGATTGGCAGGCCGCCAGTTGACTAGCCCTGCACTAGACCTTCAATTAACCGTATCACACCGCTCTTGTTGCTCACTCTTTCTCTTCTGATTCTCACACACCATGAAAGCATCACCGAAAGACAAATGTACTTCTTTACAGCTCAGAAGACTTTCTGCATTCTGCTGTAAAAACCCAACCGGACCTGACAAAGATATTAACCGACAGAATAACCACAACAATCACGCACGGCATTATTATTTACAAGGAGAAACATGTCATCTGTAATACGTCTTCTTACGCCAATACCTGCATCTCTGACTCGCTCACAGTTCTCTTAAATCACATCTTGGAGACACTGTCACCCACAGATGGAGACGCATTCAGACTTGGACCTGTTCTTTTTTGTACCTCTCTCTCTCTCTCTCTCCATTCCTCGGATCTCAGTGGGGACCTGACAACCTGTCTGTCTCTCTATAGCTCATCTGTTTCTATTGCTTCTGATATTTGTAGCTAACAGACGCGGATCCCCGTCTCACAGCCGTCTGCAGTTCTGGACTGCCAGAAATCATGGTGATGAACGCAGACCGTTCCTGTCTTGTTAACTGACTGATCTCAGATCAGACGTCCTCAGAAGTCTAGCATATGTGCTTCGCCTGTCGTGCATAACATGAGAGGACAAAACCCAAAACGACCGAAATAAAGAGTAACATTTGTCTCCTAATGTAAGATGAAGTAATATCATGTATTTTTCTCACACCTCGGAAAAGATCTTAACAAGATCTCAACATATTCCTAGATATGCAGCGATTAGTCTGAAATCAGACTGAAGCCAAACATTTCATCAACTTCTCTCAAACTAAATCGGCAAAGTAAAAGCTATGAAAAACATGTTCAGATAATGCGTCACCTCAAAATCAAACGCAAAGCACTTTTAATGCGTTTAAATGAATTCATTTATATGTTTGAAGGATCATTCAAATGTTGTGCTTAAACATTTATGAAAATTAACCATGTAAAAACATGGTAACCACAAATTAACCATAACTACTGTATATTAACCATTAACTATAGTTTACCATAGTATTTGTAGTAAAGCTGTGGTTACACAAATGGTAATCAACATGACAAAAAACATTTTTACTACAATTAATTAAAGATGCACCGATATATCGGCCAATAATCGGTATCAATAGGTTAAAAACAGCCGATATATCCTGTCCAACAAAAGAGGAAGGGAAAATGCAATGGATTTGTGCTCTGTGTATAGAAAATGTTTAGAAACGACCAATTTGATGTTTGATATATTAATATTAATATGAAAATTCTGTCATCATTTACTCACCTTTAAGGTGTTCCAAATGTGTATAAATGTCTTTGTTCTGATGAACACAGAGAAAGATATTTGGAAGAATCCTTATAATTGATATTATTATAATCAAATATATTTGTTGAACACAAAAAACGACATTTTTCCAAATATCTTTCTCTGTGTTCATCAGAACGAAGACATTTGTACACATTTGGAACAACATTTTTGGGTGAAGTATCCCTTTAATGTTAATATAAACACCATATTAACGCTATCGGCAGATATCACTTTAAATTATCGGCTATCGGTGCAATTTTAGTACCGGTGCAGATCTACAATTAAACCATGGTAAATTTTTGCAACGATATGATATAATTCATAAAAATAATACCATACTGCGAACAAATCTTTCTTTATGCAAAACGTAACTTACTTTTTTGTGTTTTTGAAATAATGGTGAAATGTATCGCACACGTTCTTCACAGGTTTACCAGCTTACGTTCAACCCTTCGTTCAGCAATTTCAGCAACTCTTTTATTCTAGTGTCTATATTATTTCTACTGATGCACGTCAAAAGCATCTCAGTAACCGATACTTCATATTAAACTGAGAATTTACGAAAACAGAGAAAAATATTAGCTTGCCAAACGGTAACAGCTTGTCCCTCCAGAGCTAATCCAGATATATTACAGTCCGTGTGACTCACGTCCTCCCTCCTGATTTAAACAAACAATATATGACGCATGTGCATGACTCTCCAGGTCTCCGTTCATCTCACCTTCATTCTTCATTCTGGCCCGGGACAGATGAGAAAGTGTCGAGATGTGCTGTTGTTATTAATTTCGGTGGACTGTGTGCAGTGGGAGACGTTTCATAACCCGAGCAATTACATCTCAGAAAACTTCCAGAACATCCACCTGAATGTTCTTTAACGCTCCGAGCGCTGATTCATCTGTTTAACCTGCTATGCCTGAGCGATTGTTCATTCCTCGTGCTTTAAGAAGGATGTATTGTAAAATAAAAGCATCTTACCTGTATATGATACAGGCGCAGTCTCTGCATGTGCCACAGTTCTCAATGTCCTGTCCCGTTCGATATGAATGCCTTCTGAAACACAGAAACATCAGAAACGTTACCACACATCTGCATTCATGACATAACACTTACTATTAGTGACAAACATCAAATAATGTTAAAAAACAGCAGTATTGGTCACTTCGAAAAAATAATTTATTACGTAATACATTTAATTCATTCAAATAAAAGAGTAATTTATTAAGTGTTACATTGTCAGCACTGTATTTAAATTAGATTATTGAAACATTTCTTAATAGAAAAATGTAAACGAATGATATAAACTGCAACATCATACAAAAATACAAAAAAAGAATGAATCGTATTTCAGTATTCTAACACAGTAACTTCTTGAATGCAGGGAGGAGAATATATAATAATATAAAGCTTGTATTTTCAATACATATATTTTCATATGAACCCATTTCTAATGTAAACTCGATTAAATTAAATGTTGTTTTGAATTGCTAAAAGTATACAGTATACATCATACATAAGTTTAAACAAAAAGTAAAAAAGTTATTAATTAATTTAATTCATAATCATTTTTAATACATTTTAATTATTGTAATCCATTACACCAAACAATAAAAACCAGTGACTGTAAACGTTGTCACTACAGCACATTGTTGAAGATAAAACAGGATTAAATCACTTTTTTATTTACAGCTTCCAGAGAAGCAGTTAATGTTCCTAGAGGATTTGATGAATGATTTATCCCAGCGTCTTAAAGTAATGTGAGAATGAGTCACAGATAACAAGCCTGTACGATCATTTCTGTTTCTGCTTAATTAAAAACGCTGTCATGTGTGCATTTAAACATGATGAATGCAGAAGAAGAAACATCTTCACAGAATGTCAACTTCAAATGGAAAATTCTGCAGGCAATGTTAGCTGTTCTAGACATTGACACTGGATTGGACACGCCCCTTGCTTCAAAAACCCCGCCCACAAGACCCAGAACAAATGAGAACAGAAGAACATCATAATAAAACACAAGCACTGTTGGGTGTTATGGGTTACTTCTGTTAGTAAGAAAATTAATGTTATTTACATTACTTAACCCTTAGTTTATTCAGTTTGAATATTATTTTAGTTACATTTTTTTGTCATTTTATTATTTACATTTATTTTTAGTATATTATAAAAATGTTATTTAAGTTTAGTTTTTTATTTATTTATAGCAACATGTTGACGTTTTTCAAATAATATATTTTCTTTTCTTTCCTAAAACAGAAATGTTGTAATAGTTTAGCTATGATAACCGGCTGTACTGTCAATTCTATGTTTTTTAAATTGCAATATCTTTCAATATCTTTTCAATTTTCAAGAATTCTGTATAAAACAATATTGAATTCAAAATCTAAATTTTGTCAAGTTTGTGTGAAAATAAATTAGAAATGCATTAAAAACTAGTTCAATTTCTTGAAATTTATAAGGAATTATATGCATGTAAACATGCTGAAAGAACGTGTGAGACCTGCTCACAGGCAAACAAAGTTTAGTGTAAATTTGACAAGTAATGTTTATTAAATTCTTGGAAGGAAGTACATGAAATTAAAAGTAGACAATGTACAGTATTTAAAAACACTGCATATAAAACAAATCAGATTGTGCTTGCACAGACATTTTGACAACAACAGCAACACAGCATCTTCTCATCTTTCTACCAATGCATGTGATTTCAGACCGATAAAAGATGCTCACGACAACAGCATCTCACCTATTTTAAAGGGACAGTTCACCCAAAAATGAAAATTCTGTCATCATTTACTCACACTCGTGTAATTTCATACCTGTATAAATGACTTTGTTTTGTGATGAACACAAAGAAAGATGGTGCCCGAGAACTCTGTTTTCCTAAATTCTTCAAAATATCTCATTGTGTGTTCAACAGAACAAAAAATACAATCTTTTATTTCCTACCACGGTAGTGGATGATGTCCCAGAACTGAAAATTACTAACATTCTTCCAAATATCTTTCTCTGTGTTCATCGCAACAAAGAAATTCATACAGGTTTGAAACAACCGGGTGAGTAAATGATCACCCATTTTTTCATTTTTGGATGAACTGTCCCTTTAAAGTGGGAACAGTACACATATACGCGAATCGTTTATAGGCTCGAACGCGGAGCGGTCCGTGCCCGAGCCACACGAGGAAGAACAATACTATCCTGATTTAGAACCTCAGCACAATGGGGACTAATTACACATCACAGATTTCCGGAATCTTCCGCCTCTCCTCTCGCCTTCTGGAATTAAAGATCTGATGGTAATCCTAAAGCACTTGAGCCGGCGTTCATATAATCCACAGATGGGAATCAATCATAGACGGGCTTTATGTGAAGATCCTTCATCTATTTCTCACCCAACACACGCTTCACATGAAACTCGCCTGCGCTTAAAATGTTTGCTCGCAACATTTCATCCTTACACGGCGTGCTCTTTCCATTCAGTCATCCATTCGTTTGTTCCTTCATTCGTGACAACATGCAATGGAAGCATGTCAAATAAAGACACGCATTAACTGCAAAGGTGACACATTTAATATCAAAATAAAATGTTTCTAAAGGTCATTTTTTTCACACATACTGGCATTCTGTCACACAAATTGAGACGGTTGGTCTCATCGAAAGCTGTTTAAGGTCTCGCATTTCTCACTGGGGACCGGCGTAATCTGTCATCAGCACAACACCTCATTGTGTGTGGACGTCTCACAGAAAGTGAGCACAAACAAGAAATCGAGAAATAGAATCAACAACTAACAACTTAATCTCCAGTCACCACACATTCAGATTGAAACAAATATGACCAGGACATACAAAGAAATGTATAAATCGACCATTGTGTGTTTCTTACTATTCACCTGAGAAAGACAAAATCACAGATGAGATGACGGAGTTATTTCTGCTAGACATCAATGAGATTAAATGGAGAGCAAACCGAAAGTTGATTTAGTTTGAATATTATTTAAGTTTAATTTTTAGTTTACATTTATTTTTAGTATATTGTAAAAATGTTATACAAGTTTAGTTTTTACATTAATTTCTAGTTAATCATTTTAGTGCCTCAACTTAAACTTATTTACATTTAGCCAGAAAAGAGTCAGAAATGTCCCAAATGTCTCTGTCATCAGCGTGACGTAAACAATCGGTCAAATCGGTCAGATTTGTCTGCAATCAAAAGTCAATATTATTGAAGATCTCAATATGAACTCAAACATTTCTCATCAAATCGACCCAAATCCAGATTAGTTTACCTGCTCTTCATGCATTTTAAGAATGATGTGTTTGTAAACCGTGCAAAAAAGAAATCTGCATTAATGACTTCTTTTTTTAGTTTTGAAATAATGTGCCAACTCTGCCCCACGGCTTTATAGACATGACCTGAACGTGAGCTGATTCTCCAAAAACATAATACAACTACTTGAGAAGTGTTTTACATAATATAATGCATCATTGCACAAACAAAAGATGCATCGATGCATCATTAAAACAGAAAGCAAATCATCTTCGATCATCTATTGATGATGTCAATGCTATTATCTGTTCTTACCGTTTCTGTCTTTTGACTAGCACTCATTTACAAGTAACTCACTATTTGCCTTTTGGTGGTTAAACATCAATAAGTGTGGTTATATTTCAAACAAAATCCAAAAGATATTTCTTAATTGACTGACATAACAAGCAATACAATTACATTTGTCAAACATGATTGTGAATACTCATCTATAAAAACGCAAACATATCGTGTTGCTTTCTCGAGAGTTTATTTGAACAACTAGAGTTTCTTCTAAACGTATACTAAATGCGCCTTAAGCATTTTCAAGAAAACGATAAATCGCAAAGTTTGCCCGAAAACGAAGTAGTCATGTCTTTGAGGAAGATATCAAGCGGGCTGAAATGACTGCCGCCGTTTGAAATGCAACAGTGAAACACTCCTGGGCAACATCACAGAGGAGCATTTCAACGTTTTCCGGCACTTACGAAAGAAGACGCCGAGCTCCAGATCAAGGCAATCTGGTGGTGTGATGTTCCTCCTCTCATTTACACGCAAATTGGAGGCTTTAAACAACCATTACACCTCTAAAAACAGAAGCCTGTGGATAACACCATAAACACTTAATGTTTATGATCAACCCACGAGGCAGAAAAGTTGAAAAATGGACACATCTGAGATTTCTGGCAAGTGTGTTTTTCTTTTCTCAACCGAGCGCTGGAGGAAACAAGCTGTCAGCTGGATGTCGAGTGTCAGCAGTGATGGACAGCATTTAACGCCACCCATCTCGGTAGTGATACAATAAATGGATGTGAATGACATCAGAGCGGCTGGAACACTGACCAATCAGTATCCAGGACCTGAATAATCCAGATTATTATTAACATAATATGCTTGCGTGTTACAGCGCTCAAAGCGAAAGAAAACAGAGAGGGAAAGATGAGTAGCCTCATCTCATGTGCATCAGACCGTAGATTATCCTGACGCTGAAATCCTCGTGCGTGTTTGTAGAGCCACTAGAGCGACTGTGTGACACGCATGCTAATGTAACTTCCTAATCTTCTCTTTACTCTCTCTCTGGTAGAAGGCTGAAAAATGCTCCGTCAAATAAAGACAACAATCAGTTTACCTCAGACCTGTGCACTTTTAAATCCATCATGCAGCTGTAAAACATTACAAACGGTTTACTTTATGACTAACGCCAATATGATATTTAACATGTAAATAATACAAATGTGAGCATTCACAACACTCTAAAACGTGCTGGGTTGTATTTGACCCATGCTGGACACAACACACTGCTGTGTTAAAAATGACCCAACGCCGAGTTGTCTCCACTTATAGTTGGGTGAAAAACAACCCAGCACTTATGCTTTCCTCTGAAGCCATAAGATTAAAATCAAGTTACTTGCTTATACACACTATAAATACTGGGTTGTTTCAACTCATTGTTGGGTTAAATATGGACACAAACCCAACAACTGGTTTAACTCGAAAACACTCGAAAAAATGCTGGGTTGAAAATAACCATTTAACAGCCAACCATTAGGTTAAACTAATCCAGAAAATGTTATATTTGGCCCAACATTAAGTTAAAACAACCCAACGATTGGGTTCGTCTCTTTTGACCCGATGCTGGGTTGAAAATAACCGAACAGTGTAATGTTTGTCCATATTTGACATGTTCTCTTTCTCCATGTTCTCTTTCTCCAAAGAATGTTCTCTTTCTCCATCGCTCACAAATCTCATTTACACCTGTTGCACATTTACAGTAAAAGTGTACTTTAAAAACTGCTGGGTTATTTTCAACACAGCATTGGGTCAAGAAGGGACTAACCCAACAACTGGGGTAAAACAACCCAGAAAATGTTTATATTTGACCCAACAAGGGGTTACACAACCCATCATAGGTTAACTCACAACCCAACGGTCAGGTTCATCCCTCTTTAACCCAACACTGGGTTGAAAATAACCCAGCATTTTTTTAAATGTGGCACGTTGTGACTCAGAAGGTTTAACACCAACGACCCCAAACTCTAGTAATCTCATTTGACTATCATTAATAAAAAGTTTCAATAAAGTATGAATATTATTCATAAAGAACCAACTTTAAACAAACTTTCTCAAACAAAACGGAAAAACAGAAAAAGTCATATAGACTGCTTGTATAGTGAGATGGCCGTGTCAATTTGCACCATTCTAATAACCAATCATTTGTGACCCTGGACAACAAAACCAGTCTTATGGGTCAATTTTTCAAAATTGAGATTTATACATCACCTAAAAGCTGAATAAGTATTTATTAGCTGAATACACTTATTGAATAAGTTTTCCATCGATGTATGGTTTGTTAGGACAGGACAATATTTGGCTGAGATATAACTATTTGAAACTCAACAATCTGAGGGTGCAAAACATTCAAAATATTGAAAAAATGTAAAGTTGTTAACCAGAAACGCTGTAGAAGGTCGTTGCTAAGAAGAAACAGGTTTGTTTTAATGCTCACCGTTGTAATGACGTTGTGGAGAGTAGATGACATTCTAAGCTTTACATAGATATCAAACTTGAGTGGGTAATTCTCAAAAAGCGGCAGCAGCGAGTGAATTTTGAAGGCATGTTTCTGGCCATTTTTGTTAGCAATTTTGCTGCATCCACAACAAAAATAACGTTTTTATATATTTATGTTGGGAAATTTACCAAATTATTCATGAAACACGATCTTTACTTAATATCCTAATGATTTTTACTCGATAATTGTGACCCAAAAAATGTAATTTTGGCTATTCCCGAGAAATGTTCCCGTGCAATTTAAGACTGGTTTTGTTGTCCAGGGTCACAGTTACATCAATCAAGTGACATTTAATTAGTACCAGCACCAAGCCAGCAGAAACTAAAAGATTTGCGGGCTGTTTCAAGCCATACAATGGTTTAATAAATCTAGAATTTTAAATAAATCTAAAATGTCCATATTTGACCCAGCCATGGGTTGAAACAGTCCACGGTTTGGTTTGGTGTGTGTGGCAAGATGTTGATAAACAGCATTGTCACTCGTCCTTCAGTTTGTATGAACAAGCAAAAAGCGCGTGGACAGAAATGACAAGTATGTGCTGGAAGTGTCAACACACTTTGCGATTGTTTTGGGATGAGTCAGAATTATTTTCTGTGCTTATCAACAGCATGCAATGTCATGATTGCATTCTCTCATCTCAAGGTCATGAAAAACTGAATCAAATATTTAAAGGCATAGCTAACCCAAAAATCATCATTCATCAATCATCATTTACTCACCCTGAAGTTGTTTAAATGTGTTTGTTCTGCTAAACACAAAGGAAGATATTTGTAAGAATGCCAGTAACCAAACAGATCCATAGTAGGGGAAATAAATACTATGGGAGTCAATGGGGGATGAGATCTGTTTGGTTACTGTCATTCTTACAAATATCTTCCTTTGTGCTTAGCAGAACAAAGACATTTAGACAGGTTTGGAACCTCAGGGTGAGTAAATGAGAGAATTTTCATTTTTGGGTGAACCGTGCCTTTAAGGACACATAATGAAAAAGCGAGGGGCGGCCGAGCTACTGCATCACAGTTAATGCTGTAAAGATTTTTAGTTATTTGCCATTTATCAGAGGTGTTTTATTGAAAGCAGTGTACATTGTGCTAATTGCAGGGACCGTCCCTCTGGACCGATGCGCTTCGGGACCCATCGACCGCAGAGCATAATCGTGGCGTAATCAAGTGACGGTTAATGCACTAAACTGTGTTTGGGCATCTAAAGCTGGTGGTGATGCCCCTCAAAATAACAAACTTCACAAAAGCGCTGGAAGTTTTTTTGTTTGTTGAAGAAATAAACTTGCGTGGATCAGGTGCCTGTGGGGCACGCGTGATGAATTGCGATGTCTTTACTGGCACAGCAGGAGCGTCGATGTGTGTTTATTTGCCCCCTAAACCGTCCTAACTGCTGGATAAACACATGTCTCTGGAGTCATTTCGTTTGGACGCTTAACCTTGCATTACAACACGTCTGAACGCACCACGAGAGGCCATTGCCTGCAACAGACAATGGATCATTTCTTCACTACGATTCATTTCAGATGGATCATTTCTCACAGGCATTACCACGGTCACACTCATTCTCTCGCATTTCAACGACCGCAGGACGGTTTTCATTTGCTCAATACAATAGAAACAATAGAAATACAAATCAAACCGTAATTGATGAAATGCATGAAGAGAATAGAGGTGTAAAATGAATGTAGATTATAGAGGTACAATAAAATGGATTTGAGATGCAGAAAATGGATGTAAAATGATGTAACGGAGTTACTTTACAGACAAAAAAAACCGGAATGTTTAAAAGCAGATAGGTCATTGGCTCTCTCATGTAAACCTCTCTAGTTTCGCTATGACAAGCATGAGATAAACACCATTTAGAGAACACAAACAGGTTGGGCTGCAATGAATCAAGGCTGAATCTATTCATCCGAGGCAGCGATCGATAGAGAAAAGCCATTTCAGCAAACTGATTAAAGGATTCTGCCGTTATCAGTAAGAATGGAGCTCAGCCCAGATGTAGCCGAGAATTCCAGCTCATATCACATCAATTTGAGCGCGTATAGCTGATCTTGATATTTCATCATTTGTTTACCTATATTTCCTTCTGCGTCTGCGGTTATTGTAGCCAATCGGAACTGAGAGAATAAACATCAACGCGCTGATATCAAATACCTGTTGTGCTGTAAACATTCACGGAAGGGAGAGTTTCCCATAAGGCCGGTGTGAGTTTTGAATGCATAAACGTTCACTGCGAGCATGTGTTGCGATCTGGAGCGCTGAGTCATGTTTTAGCGGGTGGGAGGGACGGTGTCAAACGGAGGACTGTTTATCGCTCGCTAAAAAACAACACGCACAGAACAAGAGATTGGATGGACAAAAGATTTTCAAGGTGAAAACAAACAGAATGTTGCGCAAAAACTTTCCAAGAATATAAATGTAAAAGCAAATCGTCGTGCTGTATCTCAAAGTCAAAGCCTCCCATGACGCTACACATGACATGATCAAAATAACTTTGGCATGAACTCACAAGATCTGATCCAAAGAGTATCTTGTGTTTTAATATAAGCAAAACAATTCTGAATTTAAAAAATGTTGTGGTGTTTCTGAAAAAAAAACTAGTAGGATTTACTTAATTTTTCGTGTTAATTTGTGCAAGTTTTTGCGCACAGTTTTTAAAGTTAATTTTACTCAAAAATGTTATGTCATGTCTCGCGTAGGAACTTTAGCCGCTTTCTTTGGCCAAGGCCCGCCCAAGAGGCCATATGACTGACAGGTAAAGCAACCAATCAAGTTTCGTTTTGTGCCGCGTCATGTTTAGAGGCGTGGAAAGTCCCCGCAGTAATAGAACCGGTATACAGCAACAACGATTATAAGTTTATGCCATGATCTTCACATACTTTTAAGAATGAAAAGTTTAGTCGATTGTGATGAATTCTTATTGCAACTGATGTAAACACGACAGCTTACTTCTTCGATCAGACAGCTTCGTGTTGTTTTCAGGCGGACCGTTAAAGAACGCGACACGCACGTCTCCCGGAAATCCTGTGAAATTCAACCAATCAGATGACGACTTTGAACGTGCTGAAGTGTTTCCAGAAAAGTGTGCCTTATGCATCAGACCTTCAGCAGAAATAAGCCCCAACAGTGTGATCACAACCCGACGCAAGCGGATATATAGCTGTTATTACACGGCTACTTGCCACATGAGAAAAAACTGGACATGTGAATTGTGAAATATTTTATTAGCTCATTTTGTCCGAACGCCGACCTTCCGTGAGGAAAAGCAGTTTACTTTCTGTTTTAAGGTAAGAAACAACATTCAAATGTCACGAGCAGGCAATTTGGTTTGATCATTTGAAAATATAATGTCACATATGTTATTAAAAGACATATTGATATTTAATTTGTCAAAAAAAAAAACTGTCAAAATGATTTGCTGCATCCGGGTTACCGTGTGTTATTAGTTTTGAGGGGTTGTTATATGGGAATAACGAACCTGCAAATGTCTCGACTGGCCAATCAGAAGCAAGCGTTCCAATAATAATAATAAACAAAATGAAGTAAACCCTACTAGTTGTTTTTTCAGTGATGGGTAAATTTAGCAGAAACCCAATCAGTGGGTCATTTTAACCTTAAATTTACTATATTTGACCCAACCATGACCCAAACATCCGAGCATAA
Organism: Triplophysa rosa; assembly: GCF_024868665.1. Taxonomy (NCBI): domain Eukaryota; kingdom Metazoa; phylum Chordata; class Actinopteri; order Cypriniformes; family Nemacheilidae; genus Triplophysa; species Triplophysa rosa. The sequence continues at coordinate 33,700,940 of NC_079891.1, read as the reverse complement.
GTTATTTAAACCCAACAGTTGGGTTTGTCCACATTTCACCCAACCAAGGGTCCAAACAAGTATGAAAGAGTGTAAAAACCGAACAGATTTTTTTTTAGGAAAAGCTCAAATGTAAATACACTCACCTTGAATTTTACTAGTTTTATAACTTTTATGGTTTCCGGCATATTATTCTATTAATATAATGTAACCCTTTATGTAAAAACCAGGCTAAAGTCTCAAATCTAATTCTTGCAATCTTTGACATGTTTTTAGTTATTTAATATTAAAGATATTAAGATTACATTTAAAAAATGTTCTTTACATTATGTACAGTATGATGATTTATGTAGAAAACAGTAAATCACAAAAATGACTTTATAACCGGCCGTTCACATGTAGGATCATAAATATCTAATTTGCCTTGATTTTCAGTGTGGCCACTCTATAAATCTACAATTACAATCATTACATTAGCGAAACAAAATAATCTCGTAGAGAACGCAGAGCACATTTCCAGATGGGTGAATGGCGTTGCCCAAACAACATTAGCCATTAGACCTCACATTTGTGCTAGATTACATGTGACAGCAGAAGTGTCTGATTATCCAATCTGTTCTGTTGGCCAATGGCTCTGTAAACCCTGAGCTTATAGAGGAATCAGGAGCATCCGCAGTCTTGTTTGTGTTCTCTGGCTCTGACGTGACTAGAATGAGCTCAGATAACAGCCTCATCACCCACCGCCATCTGTGTTGATGCAAAATAAGTCTGGCTTGACTGATCTGTGATCAGTTTCATTACCTTGGTTTCATTAAGACCGGGCTAGGGGAAACTGGTCCAGGATGAGGCCTTATGTTCAACATCTACTCAAAAGAGCCTCTAATAGTCACAAAGGTGTGGGAGAAAAAATTAGAAATACTTGAAAAAAGAGAAGCCCAGAATCTATGAAAAATAAAAATTATGTTCTTACTTTATATGACTTTTCTAGTAGGAAGGCCTCAAATCCAACTTGATACAGAATAAAGATCCATAGAGTTGCTCGGATTCATCGTTTAGCTTTTATTTACATTTTTAAAAAGCCTAAATTACTAATATAAATCGCAGACAACCACCAAATCGTGTGCGGTTCAGTTTTGATTTATCGTGCAGCCCTATTTGAAAAGTATTTTTTGATGACATTTGGGCAGTTTTATGTCTTCCAAGAACAAACAAGAGACTCACATGAAGAACAATCACAAAACATAAAAACATCACCCAGGTAACCTCACACAGCATTAAGAATCAAGTGTACAGTACCTATTTTTTTTACCTGTATTATTTATGTAAGTTCAGCTATTATTCTACATTGTGAAACAAATGTCAAAGTGGGTTATGTAAAATGGCTTATTCAGAACAAAAAACGTAATTAGAATGATCCTTTTTTCTCTAATATTACCATTTTGCAGATTCTGCCGGAGATATGTAAATGTATGATGCCAATTGTATACATGTAATATATTCTTGATCAGAGATTAGATGAGAATGAATGGGTATCTACAAGTTACAACACTACATTATAGATACATCTATTCCATTCAAAATGAAAAAATGCTGGGAGTCAGATAACAGCTCATAGTAAACTATTAAGACTGTCTGACCAAAAAATGTCAAGAAATTTGTTTAAAAGTATGATACACGTTACAAACGGTAACACTATTGTATGAGGATTTAAAAGCAAGGCGAGTTAGGCCACAGCAGGGTTTTTCCTGCATAGAGAAATTGGAGGCGGCCGCCTCCGTCAAATGTCGTGCCGCCTCAGGCTCTCGCCAAAATTATGTTGCGAGTGTTCACAAGAAATGCTGTGCATTTATCAGACTGTCATTTGTAACTGCAGTTGCGACATTACGCCACAGTAGAGGCGCTGTTTCGTTAACAGCACACTGAGGCGCTAAAAAGAGTTGCAGAACAAGAGCCAGCCTGTGTTTCACGGCTGTTTGTTTTGCATGCAAGTACGTTTAATTTCTTGAAATTTATTAAATTAACATGACGCACATCATTGTAATGTCTTTAGCTGTGCAGTTGGATCGTTGAATCAGCGTATACTGTACACAACGAGTTCGCCAGTATGAACGCACATTGCGTTCAGAACGACTCGCACACTCATTTGAAACGATTCATTTAAACTATTGAACTTTTCAGTCACTAGCGAATATAAGAGATCATTGAATCATTTAAAGTGAACCACAGAGAATGCAAGATGTGAATGAGCTTTGCTCATTTAGTAAGACTGGTTAATTCAGTTGGCTATTGTGGGCTGAAAAGTTAGTTGAAAATGATAAAAAAGCTTTATTTGATAAAAAACATTTCTGTTTGGTTGAATAAAAGTAATGTTTTATATAACTTAATAATTGTCATTTTTATCTAATTTTATTAGAACTTTTAATATGTCAAACTCAAAGTCACTTTGGTTAAGCCACTTAAAGGTACGGTAGGCCTACGTGTGTATAAAAGATCAGGATGGCACCACCTCCCCCTCATTTTGAGCCAGGAAAAACCCTGCACATGATTATGTCTTTTGTTTCTCATACCCTAGCTGGGTATTTTCAATGTTAATACACTAATAGGAGCCACAAACAAAGATCCAAGCAATAGCACGCAGCAATTCGAAGCTAATTTGACACATTATGTGTGCGTTCTCTGAGGAAAATCAAACCATCTTCCGCTGAAAGTATTACGAGGAAAACTGCTTTACTCTCACTTAAAATAAACAAACACTAAAGCTTTTCACATTATTCTAAACTCGTCCGCGGTCTTTGTTTTTTAAATGTGGGGCTAAGCAAGCATCCAGAGCAACGAAAAGACGTCACGTTAACCTGAAATTAAAACTTAATTATCTATCTGCTCTTGTCATCATTGCATTGTTTTTCTATTTAATGGTTTACATTCTTTCAGCAAAACATTTAAAAGGACCTTCCCCTTTTATCCGACTTCACCAGTTCCTCTCATTCAACTCCATCTGGCTCTGTTCCCATTTGTAACGTCCATTCTTGCGCAACCCTGATCAATAGCCAGTGAAATCAAGTCCCGCCCGACATTTTTCCTCATTGAACATAATGTCTCACTGTGAAATAGGTCTGACTTTGTGAGTAAATGGGTTATTGACTCTCAAGCAGACGTCATGCATGCAAACAGACCAATTAGTGACCTTCGCATGAACTATCACAACATCCACCGTCCAGACTACTTCATCACTGTGCCGCGATAAAAACCGAGACACGAGCACAGAATGGTAAAGTTCACGTGATGTAATGTTAAGGAAAAGATCACTAGACGTGAAGTAGCGGTCATCATACTCACCCATGTTGTTCCAAACCTGCGTGACACTGTTTTCTGTGGAATACAAAAAGAGATGTTTGCAAAAATTAAGTCCTCTGAAACCCCACAATACACTATCATGCAATGTATGGTTTTTCAAGGAACCTTGTTTTTAGAACATGGCGGTAAACTTCACTGCCCAGTATCTGTATGAAAAGAATCTACCTACGGCGTGAAGGTGAAGGAATGATGACAGATTTTGTGGGGTGAAATATGAAGTGCGATGACTTTAAAGGTGTGAAGACTTGCAAAGGGACTACATGCTTGTTAAAAACCCAGAGATTCCCTCCTCTGTAGACAGAGTTGTGTATCTCGTGAGCACTGTCCCACTTCTGCATACTGTAAATACCCTCACCAAAGCAAGAAAATGCCCCGATGTAGGCCATAGTTTCTTCTGGAACCTACAAGTCCTGCCTATCCGTGTCAAAAACCCAGTATCATAATTTATTATTATTCACAGACCTGACATGCTGCTGTGCATTTTAAAGACCTTTGAAACGATGATAAAATCTATGCAATCAATCAAAATGACCATGGTTTTACTGTAGTAAAAATATAGTGCATTAAAAAATGCGAATGATAATTCAAGTTCTTTTTATTAGGTGTAATCAAGTGAAGGTCAAGTATATCGGTAAATGTACTGATATCAATGTACTTGTAGTAGCCTATACTTGTACAGTATGTGTACTACTTGGGACTAAATTGGCTAACCTTAACTTAATAACAGTATAAAAGAATTCAAACTTAATCAAAATAAGTATTTAAGTGTAACAGTAGTAAGTGATTTAGTGATTTACTGTATTGAGTGCACTATGTACAACAGGATGCAAAAAAGTATATTTATCAAAGAATACTTCATCATACTTTGAAGTACACTCGATTAGAAGACTGCGATTAAAAATACAAGTAGGCCAAATATTCTTTGATTTGTATCTGTATAAGTCAAGTAAACTTAATTGTAAATGTCAAAATCCTTCTGAAAAGTAGATAAAAAGACTAGACTGGAAGTATGCTTTCAAAACAGTATACCAATAGCACACTTGAATAAATACGTTTGTAAGAGTAATCATGTTTTTTCGGCGGATTATTTGTACTATTCGTATTACACCAGTTTTACTACAAATATCATGGTTAAACTAGACTGCAAGAAAATTGTGCTTGCTATGGTTTAACTATAAATTAAATAAAAACGAGGGTTACTAGTGAAACCTTGGTTAATTCTTATAATGGCATAATGTTGGAATCTAACTTTAGCTTCAGGTAAAAGATCTAATTACCTTTTTGTTTTATTAGCTTTCAAGTTTTGTGCTGTACAGTATAGCCTGGATGACTTGGTCTATGAAGACATTTGGCAACGTCAAAATCATTTCAATCAAACTAACTAACTAACGTGTGCTGATCCTCAGGCTGACAGTAATGCAGTCGGCCAATGTCAATGTTCAGAACATACTTTTGCCTGAGAGCAGGTCAATGCATTTCACTTTAGTTTGGCCCAGAAATACAAAAACAATTACTTTCTCTAACAAAAAGTAAAATATGCTTCTTAAAATCTTCTTAAATCTTACATCACAAGGTATGACATGATATGATAAAATGCTACAAATAAATCTACTCTATGCATGCTATTTTCCGCTGATTAAAGATTTGCTATCAAATACAGATGAGAAGCTTAGACAAGACACCAATCAAAAACAAAGTAAAAGCCTTTAAGTGCCAAACATCATCTAAAGTCATATCTGAGATGTGAGCGCATGGTTTGGTCCATCATTAGTATGCCACATAGATCCATTTTTAAGACATTTAAGCCTTTTTCTTTTAATCTTCACATTTTAATTATTGTAGAAGATTTCAGCGGCACTAATCTTTCAGATCAGAATCTCTCTCATCAGGAGGCACTGAACATCACTACAAACACACGTCATGACTTCTCAACAGCAGTTATTCTGCACCAAAACCTGCGACTTATTCACTTACCAGACACTAAATGCACCAAAACAACGCACAATAAAGTCACAGTCAGTGCAAACATGCATCACTTCTATGTCAAATCAATCGCACCCAAGTGCCCTACTCACTTAGATGGGCACAGCTCCTGAAGTGGGATTTCTGAAGGGAGATTGGTAATTGGTTATCTCATCACATCGCCGTTTGGATCAAACTGAGTAATAAAAACAACACCTTTTTCTCTTTATCCAAGACAACACTACGCGTTGCGTCTCCGCCGAAAAGCGACTACTTTGCAGGTATGATATATGTAAGGTTGAAATTACGTAATTTTGCTGATTAAATCAGCACAGATTTTTTGGCATAAATCCGGGTGCTAAACAATGCAGCAAATAAATTCTTACTGAATTCCCCACAACAATTCCAACAAACTAAGTAACCATCAAACTCGTATTTAATTTGTGATCCTCATTATGCCTTTGTACCGTAATGACGTATATTTGTTATTCAATTCATTAAAAAAATCAACTTTTAAGCAAGCTGTGAGAGGGCACTGAATGTTTCTTCATAGTTCATGGCCCTTGAACAGCTGACGGCTGATAACAAGGCTAACCGTTTTGTTTATATCCATTTATTAATAACTCGACAGATCTACACATGCTTGCTAAAACACTGCCAAATAAGCTCTCAAGATTTATGTTTTAAACCAAAAAAATGAACGACTCCCCGAGCTGTACATGTCAGAATGTGGCACGCACATTAAATCATTTAATTTGCTTTCACACGTCCTACATCAAAGTGGAAGGTGCTGGCATATTCTCCAAAGTCTAGAGATCTGGAAACACTTTCACGCTAAAAACAATCAGATCTCTCAGTGATGAGTGGACAGATGGGAGGGCTCGTTCACAAACTTTCACAGCTAGCACCGCCGGAACACACTAATGATAATCGGCAAAGGATTATGGGCAAAAGCAGAGGGTTGGAACAATTTCCTGCTGCTTATATCTAACTCATTTCCTTATTCTAGCAGCCACCGAAAGAAGACAATGTTCTTTAACCCACTTGACATCACCAACACAATATGCTGTAGCATTCACAGTATCTCACACCATCACTCACTCACCCGTCTCGCTCTGCCTCCTTCTTCTCCAGATCCTGAATGACGTCCAGCAAAACCTTGATGGTGTTCTGGCTGGTCTCCAACACCCCCTCCAGGCTGTGCAGCTGAGACTGCAGAGTACCAATGTCGTACAGAGGGCCGTTTGGGCCGAACAGTTTCTCTTTTGCCTTTGACAGATCCAGCTTACACTTCGCCCCAGACATGAGCCCCCCCAGCAGTTCCTGCACCTGTCGCAGGGTGTCTGCTTGGCCCTCCGCTGGTCCGAGGGGGGCCTGAGGGTTCGGCCCTGCAGAAGAAGGCAGGAGGTTGGCGTTGCACTGGGATTCTGTGCCCAGGATTGCTCGCCGGCTGCCTAAACAGGTGGGTTTCACCATAGCTCTCGCTTTACTTTTGGGAGGGATAGGAGGAGGGATTTCATCCGTTCTTGCTTCACCCTTTGACTTTGTCGTCCCAGCTTTTGCTTTGTCCTTTTCAGCATTGTTGCAGTCCACCTTTGCGACAGGAGGCTTGCAGGGCTGTCCCGGAGTCGAGGAGCCCTCTTTGCGTGGAGTGTATGGAGGTGGAGGAGGAGGTGGGGGAGGAAGCATAAACTCTCTGCGGTCTCGTCTGTCCTGAGTGCTGCAGAAGGCCTGAGCAGGGAGGGGGCTTGCCCCTGTGTTCGAGTACAGCAGAGCAGTCTGAGGAGGACAGGCATAAGGAGGTAAGGAATGCCTGAAATTGGGAAGCACAGTTTCCTGGGGTACACCAATGTACGTCACAGCCTCACGTGAGGAGAGAACGGGTGACATGTTTTGTGGAAATGACTTGGAGTGGGGTACAGTTTGAGGAGGGGTCTTAAAGTTTTGCACAATTTGAGGGGGGTTGCCGCAAGAAGCGGCACTTTGCACAGCAGCGTTGCAGTGTGCCAATGTTTGCATGGCACCTGGTGAGGGTTGGGTGGACCAGCTGCAAATTAGAACGGGGAGGGAAGGAGTCACGTCAGTTCCGGCATTTTGTGGATCTAAAATGCAATGCACTGTAGTTTGTGCGATGGGAATGATGTGTGACACACCTGGAATGGAGGTCTTCAAGTGTGAGTACGGAGGGCCTGGAGGAAATGACATCACACTGTGAAGAAGGGTTTGCGTCGGAACTTTATGGGACAGCATAGGTTCTGAATGAGAACTTGCGGGGGCAGCGGATTTGTCTTTAACACAGTATGGTACGGACTGTATTGGAGGTTGAATTGTGGATTGGTTTGGCGTTGGGGTGTGTGTAGTCAACGTTGTCGTTTGTACAGTTTGTATATCTGGGACGCAGTAGGGTGCAGGAAGAGATGGATCAGGGACCTTACTGTTTGGCACAGATTGTGTTGGAGGTATTACAGAGGGCACAGGTTGGATCGGAATGTTATAGCATGCCATCGGTTTTGTTAGAGTCTTTTGGCGAGGATGTGCAAAACTGAATGAGGAGGCAACAACAGATGATCCTTGAGAACAGGAAGGTTCATTTTTGCCAATATTACTGAAGCATTCCGCCAATATCTGGCAACCAGGGCTGGATCTCACAGGGTTTACTGGTTCTGTACGATATTCTGAAATGCAGCAGGACTCAGGTACTGGAGGAGTCTTACAATTTGTCACAGTTTGAACAGCAGGAGTGCAACAACGCACTGAAGCTTCACTGAGAGACATGCTTGACTGCCCATGTGTTGAGGATAATGTGACTTGCGTTGTGGTAAAGCACAAAGTTTGGGATACAGAAGGGGTCAAACTACGGTGCTCTGCTTGTGTCAAAGAGGGCGAAACGGCCTGTGGTGGACCACATTGTGATGGTACATTTTGAGTTTCTTTGGGACAAGTGGATAAAGTTTGATGGGCTTCTGCAGCAGGTGGGGCTGCTGTTTGAGATGGCCAAGAGTCTGTGTGGTCTGAGAATGTTTGGATTTTTGCATTGCAGCTTGGTTCAGACTGTGTGGAATAAACACTACACGGAACATGATGAAGTATGTTGGGGGTGGGGGAACGGTGTAGGGGTACATTTGAAGTTCTGTGTGCCACACCTTTAGATTGGGTTTTCTTGGATTGGTTAGACTGTTCGTGTTTTCTGTCAGAAGTTTCAGATGGGCAAGTACAAGGAGACTCAGGTTTCCCAGGATCACTTGCAGCTCTGTTTAACAATTTCCTCCTTCCTCTCCTTCTAGAGTGTTTGTGCGGTGGTAGGCTTTGTGTTGTTGTATCCAAAGATGCAGTTCGATTGTCCTCAGTTTTCTGACACCTTGATTGCTCAGCGGGGGAATTCTGTTGCCCAGGGTCTCTCTGATGTGATCTACGAAGTGGAAAGTAGACCCGTGCAGTCAGCTCATCAGAAGACTCTTCATCATCCCAGCTTTCCCCCACTCCATCCCCAAAGCTGTGACTGCGAGTCTGTGTGGCTGAAAGCGAGGGAGGTTTTTGCAAACTGGGTGAGGTTTGGATGGCTGTACTCCTGCATGGCTGACTTGGCAGTGGCAGTGTGAGAGAGCACGGATGTGTCGGGACCCAGCAGCGTCTGGTGGGCCCAGGGGTGAGTGGATGCGGCGGTGCTCTCTTCAGAAACGCTGTCACTGCCCCTATAGTCTTTTCCATGTCCCCACGGACAGATCCCACCAGAGAGGGCCCATTCATCAGCTCCTTTTGCCAGTTCGGAACCTCCGTTGGGCTCTTACTCCTAATTTTGTCGTTTTTGTCCTTTGACTCGTCATCCTCCAAATCTTTAAAGCGAACCTGCTGTGTGCGATTTCGTCTGCGTTTAAGTCTGTTTTCGATATCCGGAGAGTTCCGGTTGAGTAGCACAGAGCGCACAGTTACGGTGGGGCCGGTTTTGTCTGGGTTGCCATTGCTTTGGCTGTGAACAGTTGGCAAAACGTTGGGCTCTTTGCTCACCATGTTATCCGAGAGTTTATGAACCATAGATGTAAATACAAATTTCACTTGGTTTTTGTCTATTTCCACAAAGCGAATGCAAATGAAGTTTTCATTAGATTAAAAAAAGTTGTTACAGCACACGCCGAACATGATTAAACATTGCAGTACCAAAAAAATCTAATAAAACAGACCAGCCGATGACAGAAGAGCATGTGACTGGTCCTGTCCCCTGGTCACATGACTGAGGGTTTTTGTAGGATATCTCTGTGGTAATCCTGTCAGAGATGATGTTGATTTTGGCACAAAGAGTTCGTCTTTAAAAGCAAGAGAAGGACGAAGTGTATCCTGAGCATCAACCCCATTAGTCCACAGGGGCACTTAAATTCTCTCTGCGAGCGCAGGTGAAGATGGCAGAGACACCCTCTGCGCAGAGGTGGTACACACTCATTATGCAAGTCCAGAACAGAATGAAACTTTGGCAAGGGTAGCTCGAGAGTACGTCGTAAAACTCTGCATTATGGTTTCATGGCCAAGAGGATTAAAAAAAAAATCAGAGCTCTCACGATGTTCATCTGCAGTAATAATTTGTCCCAAAAATATCCAGACAAATAAAACCTGAATGGGAGACAGTTTTTAGGCTGACCCGAGAGAAAATGTCCCAACATCTTTAATGTCCCACTTTTCAATTCGAATTTGTCCACTGTCCTCGCTGGTGTAGCACATCTTGACAAGATAGAACTAGACCATACATCTCTTCAAACTGACTGCTCCCTCACATTTGTCCTTGAGTTTGCTTCTTTGCGTTCACTTCATCCTTATCTTCTGAAAGAAAAAGACATACTGTACAGTAAGGTCCCTAAACCACAGCTTATATTTGAGATAAATATGCATTAATAAACACCACTGATTCACATTTATTTTTCCAGACATCTACAAAAAAATAACACATTTAAAATGATAAACGTCCTGATATAAAACATATTTGAAAATACTTACAAAGCTAAACAGGATCCAACTGGTATTAGCTTCTTCAAAAGTTCTCTTCAAGAATCAATCCGTCAGTCCCACTTCCATGGCCTGCAAAGGAATGGTTTAAGAATAGCAGTTTAGGGTCAAATGTGTGCAGAGACAGACATCGAGAGTAGTTTTAGCATGTCTGTAGCTTTAGGGCTGGTGTTTAACTCGGTGCGGTGGCAGGTTAAGAGATATTCAGGGCCAGAGAGTGACAGCTCTAATTAACTTGCCTAGTCTTTAAGCAACCCCCCCGGCACATGATGGCTGATAGCCGGAGGGATTTCTCAGCACACTACATCACGCTGTCAGGAAGCAGGCAATGCATCCTCTCTGTGATCAGACAATCACAGTCTGTTGAGTCATGACGGGACGTTGAACGTCTGTGTCTTGTACACGCATTTGCTAAGTGTAACTTTGCCCCCATTGTGAAAAACGACGGGATTAAATCTGTACCCAGAACACATAATACTAGACATTTTCTAAAGGCAAATTTCGGCCTCTATTATGATCAATTTCTATACCAAACGTATTAGCTTTATGTGCTACAGTTGTTAGCTTATGTTCATGAAACCCTAACCTACTGATTAATACATACTGCACAGTAGGGATGGGTGATATGGCCCTAAAACTTTCTAACGGTATTTTCTGGTATTTGTTGCGGTAACAATACGAATGACGGTATAACTATAACGCCATCCACCTCTGTTTTTTGCTACAAGTGATAGTAGCTGCATGTAGAGCCTCAGAAATAACCCCAAATCAAACAGCTCCTAAAATATACCTACAGTATTTTTTAAATATAAAATATAATGGTGACATTCGACTTCAAAAGGTTGTAGTAAAGGAAGAATTAAATGAACTAAAACTCCATAGACACATCATGTCATACCTAAACTGTAGCCTATTGTTGGGTAGAAACGATCGCATCACGCTGTCAATCACTCTCTCGTGAGCCTTCTCTTCTCACAGAAACGTGTACTGTATCTGTCTATGACTCGCGCTACAGAAAGAGAACAGAAAAATGCAGATGAAAGAAATCTAATTAAATAATCTACGATGTCATACGTTCATAAACGTATTTTAAACAACTTAATACAAACTTGCATTTGTACTGGATGTAAACAGGCAGCAGTGCGGTGCGCGCTGTGTCGCAATGAAAGCCCATGTGAGCGCGAGCTGCGCACGGGACGCTCCGTTCATGCATCCTGTATATAACTGGCAAGAAATCATATTAAACAATTTGTGCAATGCGCATGCGCATCCTAAAAGGTCCAACCTGATCCATCATTCGCCTCCATGCCGCCCAACTGATGCTGTAAACTCAGTGACCACAACGCTTCTATGATGTCTTGTATCGTTCACCAAATATCAGAGAAAAATAACTGCCTTCAAGCCAGACACTAGCTAAGACTAAAGATGAAAAAGTGTTTTTAATTGAACTGACATGGATGCTGAATGGAGAAATCTGCTTTTGCAGATTGTTCTCCAACAATATATAATCACCGTGAGCGTTCAATGTCGTTCAGTGCAACCACAAAAACTCCAGCAGTGTTCCATCATGTGGCTACATCGTGTTAGCATTTATAATGCGTTTACTCAGCGTAAATAAGTTACGAATATTTTTGAATATGTATTTTCAGCCTCAGCCTCGCCCAGACACACACCTGGAGATGCTAACCGCTGTCAGCTGCGGCGGCCACACGCAAGGTCAATTAATGCTGGAAATGAAATTACAAGCCGACTCCAATGCTTGATAATATTAATTGTCTTTAACTTCACTCGCCAATTCAGTGGAAGATGGAGGAAAATTCCTAGTAGGAAAGACACAACGAGCGATTACAGGAAAGCTCTGTACGCAATAAAGCGAAGGAAATAAAGAGCGGAAAGCGTTCCCCGCCGCCCGGCGCTCTTCTGAAACTGCCCCCAATTATCCGGCGTGTCTGTAAATTGTTCCCCTCAAGAGAAGTCAATATTTAATGAAGCCCTAAATTGGAAAGGATCATTTGCATAACTGGAACATTTAATTAGGGAACACTTGGATGTTTTAGCCTGTTTGGGGATGAAGTGCGGGACTCTCGATCAAAATTCAGAGGGCAGGTGGAATCGTGGGACGGGGGCAGCCGGGGCTGTAGAACAACTGCGGTTAATGATTATTCTTACCAAGATGAAAAAGGGTAAAACAACCATTGAAATGCTATTTACTAATTCATTGCCTTTGAGATTTTATTACAGAATCGGTTTCGCAAGCATGCCTCTCATAATCACCTCATAGCTTTATTCAGATGAGACTACATTACCCAGATCAGGTACTGAAACTTTTCTGTTTTACGTATTACAAATATGTGTTTTTCTCACAGTCTTGGTTAAAAATGATGATGCAACAGACTTTCGTAAACTCAAAAGCACATTCGTGATCGAACACTCAAAGACCAAAGGATACCAAATATTTGTGTATTACATCATTTTAAACATTTTAAATGTTGTTTTGACCATCAGTCCTCTACAACAATCAATCTACTCATTTCCACTGTGTTGCCTGGTGCGCCTTCATTACTAACTTTAAAAAATATAATTTATTATGACAAGTCAGATAACAGACATGACCATTAAGCCAATCACATCTCGGCACACAAAATGACACAAGTCTTACTTTAATAACCGCAACTCAAATGTCACAAAACTAATCCTGTCCAAAGAGCCTGACAGATCTGTATGGGCACATTTCAGATGGAGTTTCAAATCTGACATCAACCCTAATAACTCAGAGTTGAGATAGCATATGTCGTTATCTTGCTGCATGAAGCGCAACGCCTGGGGACAGCTTTATTGAGAAAGAACCGAGACGGACCAGCGATCCTGACACGGTTGTCACAAAGACATCTCCACGCAGGAACGTTTGGTCAGAGAATCTATTTGTGTCTCAGGAAGCTACATGGCACTCTCGTTTTTTAACCAAAGCCTGGATGTGCTCGTCGTTTTCATTCAGGTGGTTATTTATATATTTGGGCGGCTGATCTGACTTGTCATTTTTGGTCCTAAAATGCAATTCATTTTTTAGCTTCATTTGGCTATCCAGCAAAAATAACTTCCAGATCCTGCTCCCCACCAAGAAGTCAGATGAAACAACACATGCAGAAAGATGACATCGGCCAGACTATAAAATGATTCCTAATTTTTAATTACAATTTTTTCGAATTTGATTGTTTTATGTGTGTTTTATATTGTGTCCTTGTGTGAAGCTGCTTTGCAACAAGTAGTTGTGTAAAGTGTGAAAAGCGCATATATGCATATACAGTATATATATATATATATATGCATGTATATGTGTATGTGTATGCGTATGCGTATGTTCGTTTTAAGAACTATGTACTAAAAAGGGAAAAGTTTGGTGTATAGAGGACAATGTACATTGTTGTGAATCCATTATTGGATTATTTTGACAATGATGAAAAAAACTGTTTTAATCCAGGCCAAATACCAATAATGCCAACTAATAAACACCAACAAACAGCATATGTTGCCATCCAGCAACATGAAGAGAATGGCGTTGGGATAACGTTATTGAGAAACAACTGACACTGCCACGGCTTCTCTGAGACATCTCAATATTTGGATTCAGGTCCAAGCTGGAAATAGTCATCTGCTTGGCACACTTATTTTGAGAAAAGACGCTCGGGGGCGTCTGTCTTCTTGATTTAGGTATTCTTTTCTTCAATTATATATTTATTTACTTGCTATTTTTTGTCTCGCAGGAAGCATCGCTCTTAGCGGCAGCATCTCAGTTAGTCACGGCAGAGGCTTGATTATTAGGATTACTGATGATTAGCGTGATGCGTGAGAGGAGAGTTGCAGCCTTCAGGCTCGTGTTCCACAAGCACAACCTCCTCCTCATCCTCATCCTGTGGCGCATCAGCGCTCTGATGGGATTGGCTGTGACACGCCGAGCCTCTGGATGTGAATCGACAGAGCACAGACAGAGCGGGACGACGGCGTCCGTTCCAGAAGGCCTGGGCATACGGTCCCAAATGCATAAGGGGCGGTTTCTTTAAATAAAGCGTGCTGTAGATGTAGAGGGCCAGGGTCACAGCAAAATAAAGCCAGAAGACATGGAGCCAGTGCTGTGATTGGCTGATTACCCTGTCAGTATGATAATGGCCACCTATTGTGACTGCAAAAATGAATTTCTTACTTTTTTGTCTTGTTTTCTATTACAAATATCTAAACATCTTTCAATCAAGATTTACTTTTTTGTTTACATTTACTTGACAAGGAAAGTGTCCCAAGATATAAATTGTGACCTTTATGAGAGAAAATATAAACAATTAAGAAAAGTTCATGTTTAAAACAAGCAACAAAAAAAGTTAAATCAACTAGCAGACATAAACTTACTTATTTCTTAGATTTTCTTTCATAAAACAAGACTTATATCTTAGGTTACTTAAGTTTTTTTAGATTACAAGACAAGATAAAAATTTTGAACTTCAATCAATTCACCTAAAACTAGAAATTCTGTCACCGTTTATTCACTCTCAAATCATTCAAAATCTGTATCTGTGGAACACAGAAGAAGATATTTTGAGAAATGTCTCCGTGCTTTTGTTTCCATTTAATGGAAGTCGATGGGGTTCAGTTTTGTTTGATTATCAATGTTCTTCAAAATATCTTTTTTTGTGTTCTGCAGGACAAAGAAACTCACAGAACGGTGAATAAGTGATCAACGAATCATCAATTTGGGGTGAACAATCTATAAAATAAAATAAAAATAATACAGTATTGGTAGCTTGTTTCCTATGCAACATTTATGTAGAACAATAAACATCAGAAGCATCAAAAAGATGACCTTAGCTAACCGCCGTAGACGTTCGCCACATGCCACAAACAACAAATCCACATTTTGTTTTTAAATGAACAATCATGTTAAATCCTCGAGTCCACCCACGCAGTGTGGGCACGTTGCGAACTCTCCGAAGCACGGCGTCTCTCAAGTGCTAATGAAAAACTAACTTTCTCATCAGACTTTGGGCTATATTATACACCTGCGTCTTGTTTCCTCATTACCGTCATAAGCGGAGATACAGCGTCTCCCTCATGTATTTATTCTGCTGTGATGATAATTCCACATTATTAGGTGAGGGAGATCGTGACCCACCCCGCTGCTTGTGTTCAGAGCAGATCCGATCACGCTACAGCTCATAACCTGGATTTCATACACTGCGGATTCACGTGTCCTCCGGGATCTGTACGTGTGTTTTTAGCACTCTACTCTCTCTGGTGAAAGATGCAACGACAAGCACTCGTCTCTTCAGCGTATCCATTCAACTTGTGCTTCATTGGCGTGAGAAAAACAGCACTTGTGTCGGCAAAGTATTGACAGAAGAGCATGCAAAACTAAAACACAATACATTTGACAAAATGCAAAAAACAAATGGGCAGTCAGAAAGGAGACAGAGGATAAAGAGAAGGCCTCACAATCTGTGAGCTGGTACATTAATGTGGTAAAAAAAAAACAGGGAGCAAATAAGAGCACTCGACGTCTCCTGTCGCGTCTTTCCACTCCATAATTTACGTTTCACTTTCTATCACAGATTTCATCCTTCCAATGCTTTTCTTGCTACTAACATATTCCAGCCTCTCTATCTCTCTCTCTGTGGAAAGAGATTTACAGTGACAGTTTAATGAATCTAGCATTTCTTAATGCTCTCTGTGTCCTAGTGGCAGGAACGTTGACCCCAGCCCCCTCTCCACGTATTCCACGTGTCCGCCCCCTACACGCAGCTTAGCCCTAAATGAATCCTAACTCAAACATATCACTGTTGGTAAAGATTTCACACGGCTCCGGTGAGATACGGATGTGCAGAAATCTCACAGCATCTCACCGTAGTTTAATAGCATCGCTCGTAAAAATATCCTACATAATGTACTCGGGGCGGAAAAATATGCTGATCTCAAAGCTGTATGTGGTGATACAGCCCATGTGTATGTGCGTGTGTGAGCTGTTTGGCATGAAGAGAATGTTGTGTGTGCACGCAAGTTTAATGTTCAAGTGATACACGAGTGGGTGGAATAACCAAAGTCTTAAATCACGATGAGTATATACAGTACAGTATACAGAGTATATGTCGCTGCAATTATTTCTGCTAAAATTTTAACCTGACAACACATTAAATGCACATGTTAAACATATGCCTAGCCTATGACCTTAAGTGTTTTTTTTTTTAATAAAGCACAATGATGCTGGACATCACTTTTGGAGACAATTCATTTTCTGGATAGAACGACTGATTTTAGACGTCACGTAACGTTAAGGCTGATGTATCATTCCCTTTTTAGGTGTACGCGATGGACAGCGTACAGTACGCGTGACGCAAATTTCGTCATCAGAATAGTACGCGCATAGTGTACGTGTACAAAGTACATAGTTACCTCGCGTACAAAGTATGCGTAGGTCGCGCATGTGCATTTCATTTCTTGCAGTAATTAGTTTAACCACCAGGTGGCAAACGTGTCCTGGGAGCATCGATTCAAGGTAGTAGAAGAAAACCTGACCCCTGTAGGCCCGGAGAGGTATTGCAATA
Organism: Triplophysa rosa; assembly: GCF_024868665.1. Classification (NCBI taxonomy): domain Eukaryota; kingdom Metazoa; phylum Chordata; class Actinopteri; order Cypriniformes; family Nemacheilidae; genus Triplophysa; species Triplophysa rosa. The sequence continues at coordinate 33,684,069 of NC_079891.1, read as the reverse complement.
TGTCGCAATGCGCATGCGTCAATCCCCGTACACCTACGAGTCGAAAAAAGCAGTATACTTTGCAAGGCTGTGTGTTCGGCTGTGCAAAAAAGAAGTATGCCACAGACTTTACGTAATGAAACGTAACGTGATGTATGATTTGAGCTTGTCAAGCGATATGTTTAAGAATAAAATCTAACCAGGTTTATGCTGTCGTCAGTTTGATTCTGGTCAAGCTGGTGGTCATTCTGGTAAAAAAAAAAATTGAGGCTAGTTAAGGCCAGTTTACCTGGCGGGTAAACCAGCACTCTGTGATTTTAAAACACATGATGTTGACTTGCAGGGTTTGAAGCAAGTTCAAAGCTCTTTTTTAAAGACTATTGTGAAAAGTACCTTTAGAAGGGTTTCTGGGCGATCACTGGTGTTCTTTATTATCAATGACGCTCTCTAAACTGAAGCAGCCCAACGCTTTGTCTGGATTTAAAATTAAATAAATAAAATGACAACACGGCTATATCACGGTACAAACGGTATAACAGAATCTCTAGCGGCTGATATATTTCTGTTGTCACACACAGTAGATAACGTCATACCGCCATTAACTTCCGCCATATGTCTGGATGTGAGAAACTGCTACAAATACACATGAAAGTCGTTTGATGACAGAAAAAATAGGAATCTTCATTAAGGTTGGCATTGATGTATCCCTACAGGCATTCGGAGAGACAGGAGTGTATTTCAGTCTCAAAGCAAACATCTAATATTCAGCGCTAAAATTCTCGGTTAATACTGCATTACAGTCATTCATTCATGAAGACGGCTTTGAAAAGCGTCGGGCGAGGGAAGGCGCGTGCTGCAGATAGGATTGTTATGTAAAAGTGTGTCAGATTGGGTTGGTGAAGCATGGTTAACTCTATCGGACACGACTGTGCGAGCAGACAGAGAGGTAGACGCGGCAGGATATATTTAGAGAGACACTGAAGTGAAGAGAGACAGGAGGGAGCCAAAGAGAGCAAGACAGCGGGAAGGAACAAGCAGAATCACCTCACACGGCGCTAAAGACGACGTGCTTAGAGTTAGTGAACTGCGTATGTGTCCGCTGTTGTGTCTCTGAATAGAATGTGATCAAAACTGGCTGTGCTTTGCTCTTAAAAATGAAACTTTCACAAAGTCTGAGATGTAGTAGGGTTGGAGATCTCTATATGACCTAAAAGATGGTTGGGTAAATTATGGACATGGGTTAAAACAACCCAACATAGGTTCATTTATAACCCATCGGCTGGTTCTGTTCATATTTTACCCAACCAGGGGTTAAAACAAACAAACATTTTTACCCCGAAATTATATCGTTGCTATCAGAGATGAGCCGATACTAAATTTCACCAGCGATACTGATAGCCGATTATTCAGAGCGATATCTGCAGATGCCAATATTGATACAGATTCTGAAGATTAAATTGAACTGTTAATTAAATTGAAATGTTAATGAATTGACTTCAACTATTAATATTGAACATCAAACTGGTGATGTTTCTTAACATTTTGATCGAGAGCCGACAGCGTGAAAAATGGCTTTCATCAGCCGACACCGATTATTGGCCGATATTTCAATGCATCTCTACTTTTAATATGATGGAACTCATTTTTAATGATATCATCTTAAACCCCAACATACAGCAGCAGATTTGGCAAATATGATCATGTGCAACACTACAATTGGCTTCTGGCCATAAATCTGTCCAGTTCTTCTAAATAAGACACGATTCAGCGACCGCTCGGATTCATTAGTCTCAAACTTTTGAACCCTGGTGCTAAAACAAAACTTTGTGATTGTCCAATGCGTTTGATTTATTGCACATCACTGCAATATCACCGGTAAAACTGCTGATTCGAATCATGGACGTGAAACCTTGAATTTTGATTTGCTGCTAAAAATGATGCACGAGGTGCTAAAACTTCTGCAATATGCTCATGACAATGAGACGTTATTATCTACATGAGAAATAATTCTGCGGCGAAACCGGCTTCGACTCTACAGCACAAAGAAACTTGTATCCACCTACTCACGCTCATATGTGAGAGCAGATTTGCATGACAAAGACTGTGGAAACGGGGAATACTAGAAAAGAAGAAGACGGCATAAGAAACAAATGGCCCTCGTATTGACTAGCGAGGTTGTGTTTAGTGTTCAAGAGGGCTTTTCTAAGGGTGAAAAAGTGCCGGATCAAACTGCTTATGCTTGTCAAGAGGATTATTTTAATGTAGAGTTGCAAAAACAAATGTGCAACAAAGTCTTATACTGTACTAGGAAAAATCGGTCACTCAGCAGGACGTTTCAAAGAACCCTGTTATCAAAATACTTCTGGAAGTTTCTGCCTTCTGGAAGATCATTAGTCTTGCCAGCATGTGCAGCAGATGTCATACAGTACATGCAACTCAGCAGAGAGCATGATGGGAAAGATTTGGGGTTCAATACAACTTCAACTCCATCAACATGATCTGTGACATTACTACAGGAAACCATTCAACCAGGAAGCTCTTTGGTTTGAAAACTTGTGTGCACATGGATGTAACAATCCAAAACGATCCACAATCGTGTCATTCCAAACCTGCATGACTTTCTTCAGTAGTACACAAAAGAAGATATTTTGAAGAATATTGATAACCAAACAACACTGACTTCCACTATAAACACAAAACCACCCAGACATTTTTCAAAATATCTTCTTTTGTGTTCCACAGAAGAGTTATAAACAGGTGAGGGTGAATAAATGACAACAGAACTTTTATTTTAGGGTGAACTATCCATTTAAAAATCTGCAAAAAAATGCATTTAAACCTTGTTTTTGTCTATTAATTTTCAGAAAAAAACATCTATTAAAAAAGAACCCCTTCACTACACCTCAACAAGCAACTGAATCAAAATTGAATCAACGTTTCGGTCCCATGACCTTCGTCGGGTATAGAGCTCAGGTTTTAAATACCTGATGAAGGTCATGAGACCGAAGCCGTGTTAATTAAAGCTTGATATCTTTGGCAAGTTTCCTTGTTGTTTCTCTTGACTTTTGGCATCACCTTATATCCTATTGTCTTGCTTTTGTGATACTTTTATTATCAGTGAACTAATAACCTAATATACACTCACCTAAAGGATTATTAGGAACACCTGTTCAATTTCTCATTAATGCAATTATCTAATCAACCAATCACATGGCAGTTGCTTCAATGCATTTAGGGGTGTGGTCCTGGTCAAGACAATCTCCTGAACTCCAAACTGAATGTCAGAATGGGAAAGAAAGGTGATTTAAGCAATTTTGAGCGTGGCATGGTTGTTGGTGCCAGACGGGCCGGTCTGAGTATTTCACAATCTGCTCAGTTACTGGGATTTTCACGCACAACCATTTCTAGGGTTTACAAAGAATGGTGTGAAAAGGGAAAAACATCCAGTATGCGGCAGTCCTGTGGGCGAAAATGCCTTGTTGATGCTAGAGGTCAGAGGAGAATGGGCCGACTGATTCAAGCTGATAGAAGAGCAACTTTGACTGAAATAACCACTCGTTACAACCGAGGTATGCAGCAAAGCATTTGTGAAGCCACAACACGCACAACCTTGAGGCAGATGGGCTACAACAGCAGAAGACCCCACCGGGTACCACTCATCTCCACTACAAATAGGAAAAAGAGGCTACAATTTGCACGAGCTCACCAAAATTGGACAGTTGAAGACTGGAAAAATGTTGCCTGGTCTGATGAGTCTCGATTTCTGTTGAGACATTCAAATGGTAGAGTCAGAATTTGGCGTAAACAGAATGAGAACATGGATCCATCATGCCTTGTTACCACTGTGCAGGCTGGTGGTGGTGGTGTAATGGTGTGGGGGATGTTTTCTTGGCACACTTTAGGCCCCTTAGTGCCAATTGGGCATCGTTTAAATGCCACGGCCTACCTGAGCATTGTTTCTGACCATGTCCATCCCTTTATGACCACCATGTACCCATCCTCTAATGGCTACTTCCAGCAGGATAATGCACCATGTCACAAAGCTCGAATCATTTCAAATTGGTTTCTTGAACATGACAATGAGTTCACTGTACTAGAATGGCCCCCACAGTCACCAGATCTCAACCCGATAGAACATCTTTGGGATGTGGTGGAACGGGAGCTTCGTGCCCTGGATGTGCATCCCACAAATCTCCATCAACTGCAAGATGCTATCCTATCAATATGGGCCAACATTTCTAAAGAATGCTTTCAGCACCTTGTTGAATCAATGCCACGTAGAATTAAGGCAGTTCTGAAGGCGAAAGGGGGTCAAACACCGTATTAGTATGGTGTTCCTAATAATCCTTTAGGTGAGTGTACATTAGCCTAAAAAGACAAACAAACTTGATACTTAAAACTTAAAATAGAAAGATTTTTCTTTTTTTTTACCATATTGGCAAATAATCAAGTCATTCAGAAATCGGTCACGTCCCTTTCTGGTATCTTGGCACGTATCAAAGCACAGATGCTGTCGATGAAGTTGTGTTGAACCTGGAACATTTCTTTACATCATAAAATCCCACCGTCACGTCACCTCGCCCCGCCCCCAGTACAATCCCAATATGCCAGTGTGCTGAAGCGTGAGGTTTAAAACAGTGTCCGCCGAGGTCATTAGGATTTCCACCGGTCTGATGGTGCTTTCTCTGACATATTTGATGTGTTTGTGAACAGCAAGAATGAGAGATGGAGGGCGAGAGAGTAAAGCAACACCTGATTTATATCAGCTAACTCCCAGAAAACACCTACACGCAGCTGGGAGAAATAAAGAGAGAAAACAACCTATTGAAGACCCTAAGGAGGCACAGAAAGAGTGAGAAAAGGTTGGAATGACACTTGGATAGTTTCAAAGCTGTACAGTAGCACTTCACGACAATGCTTATTGAAAAAGACCACGGAAAGAAAAGAGAAAGTGAAAACGGCACGTCCGACATATGAGAAGACGATCCGAGGACAAGCCACACCTGGTGAGGGATTAAAGGAGTAGTTCACCTTCAAAATGAAGATTCTGTCAATCATTTACAGTCCCTCTTGTCATTTCAAACCTGCATGACTTTCTTTCTTCTAAAGAACACAAAAGAAGACATTTTGAAAAATGTTGGTAACAGAACAGCACATCCCCACATTCACTTCTATTGTAACCAATGCAAATGAATGAGGGGCTGTTAACGACATTCTTCAAAATATCTTCTTTTGTGTTCTGCGGAAGAAAGAAAGTCATACACGTTTGAAGGGTGAGTAAATGATGACAGAATTTTCATTCTTAAGGTGAACTCCTTTAAAGCCTGTTCACACCTAGAATTATAACTATCAAAACAACTACAACAATAACAAAAAAATGCAAAACTGAGTTATCTGTTTTAGCAATTAAACTCTTCATATATACCCTTTGAAAAAGGTCCTAACATGTACAACACGACAAACCAATAAATCCCAATGTAATGTCTCCAATACTGTAGCTAAATGAAATTCAAAGCAATAATGTTTATGAGGAAATAATACACACGCTTCTTCATTCAACACTCGTCTGACTCAACGCAGTTGTGCATGAATGTGCGATGTCACTGCCTGTTAGCAAACGCACTCGGTTACATAATCCATAAACACAGTCAAATCAGTATTCATCCCATTTTGCATGATGCTAAACCACTGAGCATGATATTGTCTTACTGCCTGTTCGTTGTGCGAGATCTCAAGGGTTTATTCACAATAAATAAACAATCTGCAGAGTCAGAGATGAAGATCTTGAGATGAAGCTGAAAATCATCTCACGCTCACAATGCCTTCACTACAATTACACATACAAACATCCGTTTAGGAGAACAACAAAGCGCTTTACAAAAAACAAACACACTGAACAGACGTTAAAAGATGGTTTAGAGAACTGGATGGTTAAAACAGGACTGTGATATCGACAAATTAATTGATAAAAAAAAACATGACTACACACCAAATGGTGTTTATAATGCACATCACAATACGCTGCGAGTAAAACCTCCAAATATTCAAACATTTAACTGCAAGAAAAGAGAAATATCAAAAAATAATTTATATTTACAGTTACCGTATTAAAATATAGTTTTTAGTATTTTTGGTCATTGTTGGCTGTATGCATTCGTCCTTGGTGGTTTTCTTTCATAGTATAAATATGGCGTATATATAATCGAATCAATATGATGTCACAGGGCACTTAAGCATCTCATCTGATGATGTAATGCTTCTGGATAATAGTCTGCATCAGGGTCGCTTTTAAGTGCTCTCCAAAAAAAAAAAACACGCCACGTCAATAAAGAAACATGATTTTTTTCCCTAAAAAGGGACCAAACAAAGGCTATTGGAGCTTGTTACTCCGGCGTAACCCAGTGGCCTTGGGTCAATGGCTGTGAACGTTCCCTTAATGTTTTGATTGGGGGGATTATAAAAACATGCTTCCCCCAAATGTTTCATTTGGCACTGTGTTTAATGATGTGGTTGGGCCTACTGGAGCACACAGTAATGACCGGCGTGCAGCAGCACGCCTCAAACCCAGCTGCTTAATTACTGGGAATCTCCTTTAGACTCGCGTGGGGAAAAATGACCCTATGAAAATCATCGACCCTATAAAAATGACCGAAAAATGACCCCGTGTGTGTGTGTGTGTATGTAAGTATATATGGGTATAGTTGATGAATAAATCATACATGTGTCCTATTGTGTGACAGTTACATTTAAAAAACAAACTGTTAATATTACGTTTTTTTATATTATTAATATTTACTATATAAAAATGCATAAGAGAGATTTATCTTCATTGTTAGTTTTTTTCTAAATGTTTGCTGTCACACCACAGAACAAGTTTGCATATTAGTCTGTTAACTGCATGCACGCACAGTAATGTGAAAGCCTGACAGCATGACTTTTCCTAAATACATGTAGAAATATGACTGTTGTAAGTGCTTAAAGTGAATATGAACTTGTTTTCTTTGCAGTATTTGAGGTCTGAAAAATACAGAGCATCTTTTCTCAGACGTTCACCTGTTTCTCCAGTACTGGGGGCTGTAGGTTTGGGAAGGTTAAGTGTCTGGATGAAGTCTGGCCAGAAGTGCATTTAAGGTGTTGGTGTGACACACATTATCTGTGAGGAAGGATGGATAGTCCAACATCTAGACTGTAAACATTTGGGGGAAACATGATTTTATAATCCCACCAATCACAACATTAAAGGTACAGTACGTACACAGCCACAAATTAATCTCTGCTCATGTCAAAACCTGATTTTAAGAGAGTTAGTAGCCAGTGTGTCATGCTTTAAATCTCGACTCTAGAATAAATTTGGTCTTATCTGACATACAGTACGTGGCACAAGTAAAACACATGTTTTTCGCATGATCGCCGTGATCGGCCGGTCAGTCTCGCGTCTTGCCGAAAACTACACTTCTACTTGTTATTAAAATCCAAAATGTAAAAAAAAGGAATAAATCAACCTATAGTATATATGTGATATATATCTGATTCAGTTCTTTACTAACAAAAAAGTGCAAATATATATAAATCTTTAGAGTAGCCTACAATTCACTCATAAGACTTTTAACTTTTTAATGAAGTTGCAGCTAAAATGAACCAACCCACTTCTTTTAATACTACAGACCAAAGATAAAGACAATTTATTTTACATTTTAGAAAAAAAAAAAAACAATATTAGTTTCATAAACAGAAACAGACAAGAATTAAGTTGAAGAACTATTTTAGCCATAGTTTTGTGAGATGAGTAGAAAAGAGAAGAAGGTCAATTAAGTGACGAGTTTAGTTAGAGTTCTTCAATTTAAGACTTGTTTAGGCGAGAGAAGATCCTGTAATTTAATGCAACTTGTAAATTGTAATGTTCAATAATTTATCTTATAAAAATAACATTTATTATGAAAAATGTGCATTGAAGAAAAGTAAATATGATTTTATATATACTGTCAATTATAGTTTTTGGATAGAAAATTGGAATCTGCAGGTTTCACTTATAAAAAATTGGAAAGCAGAATCGGCCAAGAAAATTAAATCGGTGCATCTCTAAACAAACACAAACATAAATGTATATTTCACAAAATGGAGTTTGAGTTGCAGCGTACTTCAAACAACATATGAAGGACAGTCTGACCCTTGTTGTGTTTTCACTTTCTTTATCCGACAAGAGCAGATCAACAATACACCAAACACACATTTCCACCGTGACCTCTGCTGCCGGTCACAAACAGAAACGCGGACAAGAAAATAAATATAATATTGTTTACTAGTCACTACATTTGATTATATACACTATATTTTTATATGTATTATCTTAGTTCACCGGCGAATGGCCAAAGTGATAAAGATTAATAGTGTGCTCTACAGAAAGCTTTGCTGTGAAACTTTAACATCCTGTTTTCTATCAGCATCTAAAACGGCCATCTATGGAATTCAGGAGAACCTCCACACTTTCAGATAGTTTGCACTTCTGTCGTGATTTTCCATTTCTGCTATGAATGTCACACAAAAACTGACTCGCACATTGTGTCCTTTCAATTCAGGGTACAAACTGGACACCAGACACACAATGCACCCCTAAACATCTCGACTCTCATCTACAAACCCAACAGAACCATCTCAAAAATCTCACGTGCTCACTTTTATATTTCTGTGTGAGGGTGAGAACCGACTCTGCGGTTTTGTTTTAGCGTTTGTGCGCTCTCATCATTTTAGCAAAGCAGCAGCTCAGATCGTCACCATGTGGACCACAGAAGTCACACCACCAGCCCAAGACAACACGGAAAGACCTTTCCAAAAGCAGTCTCATAAATGTTGTACCCACCCTTAAAGTTGCTCTCCAGAAACTCTCCGTCCGTCCGATGCGAGCGAGAATGCAGTGAAGACGTTGTGTTTCAGAAGACGCTAGAAAGAGGTCGTGTTGTCATCTTCAGGAGGCTGCTGTGATGCTCAGGTTTCCTGATCCCATCCGACTCGTTCAGCAGCATCTTCACTCAATCTCAGCCTCCCTGATTCTCACTCTCTCCACTCACAGTCTCTCTTCTTCCGTCACTCGGTCGTGATCAAGGCTCTTTCCTGTGTGTGTGTGTGTGTGTGGAGTCCATATGTCTCTCTCGACCTCCGCTGAAGAACGTCAACTCTTGTGTCTGAGCTCAGAGCCTCTATGTGTGTGTGTGTGCGTGTGTGTGTGAGAGGAGGCAGCCAATGGGAAAGGGAGGGAGTGAACAGAGTAAGAGCAAGCATCGAGCCAACGGCAGCGAATAAACAGAAGGCTTGCACTCCTCTATATTCATCTCTCTCTCTCCTCCTCTGTCTCAGCTTAAAGGAACAGTTCATCCACAAGGAAAATCTGGTCATTATTCACTCAAGCTCATGTGATTGTTGTTGTTTACACTGTGGAACACAAAAGGAGAGAATATACCTTCAAGCTCTTCTTTTATACAAACAATGACCGATCAGAAATGATTCACCCAAAATAAAACACTCATCATTTATTCCCCCTCATGTCGTTCAAACTTGTATGTTGCTCTTTGTTCTGTGGAACACCAAAAATATTTTGAGAAATGTCTCAGTGGTTTCGTGTCTGTTCAATGGGGTACGATGTTGTTTGGTTACCAGCATTCTTCAAAATATCTTCTTTTGTGTTCTGCAGAAGAAAGAAAGTCATACAGGTCTGGAATGACACGAGGATAAATAACTGAAGAAAGAACACTCATTTTTGGACAAACAGAAAAAACGTTATACAGAAAAAATAATGAAAGGAAACAATTTCTTTAAGGCTGTGTATATCATCAGCAGTGTGTGTGTGTGTGTGTGTGTGTGTGTGTGTGTGTGTGTACCGTGCCTGGCCATTTAATTAAAACCGAGAATGCCAGGGCTCCACAGGAGACACAGCAGAAGGATGCTGAAGATGATGAGGAGGGCTCAGACAGGAGGCTGTAAGGGTCAGAGAGAGGACAGGTCAGACAGGTGGGTGAGATGAAGGGTAAATGAAGGGCTTTAAACGCTTTAAGAGAGGATGTTGTGTTGTACATTTACAAGCTGTAGCAGCGTTAGGGAAGATTCCTGCTTTGACCAGATGAGGGCGACATGACTAACCAAAGACCGGTGATGTTGAATGAACAGGTCACTCAAAATGAAAATTCATTATATACTCGCCATCATGACGTTCTAGAGCTGTATGCTTTTATTTCTTCAGTGGATCACAAAAAAGACATTTTGAGAAATTATTTTGACATTTGTTATCAAGCTACAAAAGTCTAAATCTTTGCCATTTTCAAGACTTTAATGAGAACTACAGTATTTATGGGTAGACACCAGTGGACAATGTTATGTTTGTTCTTAGCTTGCAGACATGTTGTAATGTGCCTGCAAATACTTGATATCTTATCTGTAAAGTGAAGTCCAACAGTAAGAACACATTTAGACTGGAAGCACAGTCCTGTCAATCAAGAATACAGGTGACTTACCAGAGGTCTGTAATGACAGCGTTGAGTCCGTCTAACAGGTCTCCAGTCTTCATGCTGTTATAGCCCATGAGCCATGTTCTCCAGCTGCTCACCGCACAAGAGGATGCCCACCATCGGGACACCGTGATATATGGCTTCATACATGCCATGTACGTACAAATCTATTGCTGATTAATGACACTTATTTTAAGTGAAAGTGACCTATTTGTCAGGTATGGTGACCCTTACCCGAAATGTGACCTCTGCATTTAACCCATCCAGAGAGTAGTGAACACACGCACAGCAAGTCGTGAACACACATACACCCGGAGCAGTGGGTGTGTACTTTTTATGCATGTTTATACTGTAAGTTAGCCAATAGTATGACCAAAAAGTAAAAACCAGGGATTGTTAAATGAAAACTGATATAAAACATTATATAAAACATCTATACAGCTGGAGCTGGGGAAGGAGGAGGGTTTCTGAAACGCGCTGCACTGCTACAACAATCACTAACCAATATTTAAATGTAGAGCAGCAAGCTCATTGGCTGCGGATACGGAAGGAACCTATTTACTATCAGCTGCGCCGTGTAGTAAAGTTATTATGTCAGATTGGTTTAGACTTCAGGACTGCGCCATCTAGAGTTTCATGCCAGAACTTTTTCTGTCATTTATGCAACCGGCCCCATGTTGCAGTAAATCTGTCCTGCTAACTTCTTACTATGAACTAACCCAGGACACAAAGAAAGAAGTGATTATTCTTCTCTTGAGCAATAAAATATTTCTTTTGTAGAAATATATTGAAGAAAAAACTATGGCTAATTTCTAATACGTCTTCTCATGACAGTAAAAAACCTGAGCTGATTTAGAACATTTCATTTGGAAGTAGATATTCAGAGGTTATATTTTTCCAAGCACACGTTTCCAATTCCAAACCACACAGATCCATAAATCCAATCCTAATAAATACTACGTATAATCATTTTCAGGCCATGTGTAATTTTTGATAAAGGATAATGTGACTTAAAGTAGCAAAAACTTCAGTTGTGCATTATTATTATTATTATGCAGATTAATACTACAGATAAAAACGGACAAAAAGTTAAATGATGTTAAAAAGTCAAAAAGGACAAAATGAGTTGTTGAGACGCATAGAAGGGTTAAGTTATTATTTTTATTTTTAAAGAGTACAGCAATTAGCATGTTCCTGTCATGTAAATTACATGAGATTTTCACGGTATGATAACAGTCTCGGAGAATATCACGGTTTGTTTACCATTTACGGTGTTAGTTACAATGACCCTTAAATGAAAGTAGGAGTTAAAACAAATGCGTTTTTACAGCAAACTGTAAAAAACACGCTTGTCCGTGCAACCCGCATTGTAAAGAGGATGCGTGTCCGCGCAGCCCGAGTTGTATGAAAATGTCTCGTGTCTGCGCAGCCCGCGTTGTTTAAAGAACACTCGAATTTGTATAAAGAAATCGCGCATCCGTGCAGCCCGCGTTGTAAAGAGGACGCGTGTCCGCGCAGCTCGCGTTGTAAAGAGGACGCGTGTCCGCGCAGCTCGCGTTGTAAAGAGGACGCGTGTCCGCGCAGCTCGCGTTGTATAAAGAGCTTGTCCGCGTTGTATGAAGAGGACGCATGTCCGCGCAGCCAGCATTGTAAAGAGGACGCTGGAGTATAAAAATGTCTTGTCTCGAGTTACTTATAATATTGATAGTCAGACTTAGAAAATTGTTCATTGTTTTGAGGAATTTTGAAAATTCACACTGGTCAATTAGTGAATTGGCTTATTTTTCATAGTAACTGTGGAAACATTCCAATGTAAGTATGGGATACTGTACAGTACAGGCGCCTGCTTATCATGATAGAATAAAGGACTGAAGTGGAGACAAGTATCACACAGAAGGGGTTTCTTTTGCGATGACAACCGACTGGCTGTACATTATCCTGATTTTAACATGGCTACTTGCCTCAAGAGTAAATTATATCATGTATTGATTTTAAATATTTTATTATACCATTTTTAAAAAATGCAAACCTACTGCAGGGAAAACATGTTTACTTTTGGTTTTTAGGCAAGAAAAAAGTTCAAAAAAGACAAACATTCAATTTGGTTTAATCATTTGTAAATATAATCTCATATATGTGATTATTATTGTACTTGTCAGAATGACAAGTACCCGGATGATTGTGCATTATTAGTTTTGATAATAAACAGATGAGAATGCCCTCGAGGAGCTTAATTCAAAGGGTTCTGCCCTTCAAAGGCAGTACAACATAGGCGAGTTCACTTCTGTTTGGAATTCGCCTTTCATTTGAATATTTTTATTTTCAATTGATTTATTTAGCATTCCATGTCACAAGTAATCAACGGTGACCTGAGGGCACTATGTACGCTCAATGTCATCTGTCAATCTGCGTAAATAGTGCTCTGGTAAGTTTCAAGGCATTATATAAATACATAGCCTGCGTTGTAAATACACAGCCCACGTTGTAAAGAGGACGCTTGTCTGTGTTGTATGAAGAGGCCTAGTGTACATGTAGACCGCTTGTCCGTGCAGGGCACATTGTAAGAGGCCCGCGTTGTATGAAGAGGACTCATGTCCGAGCAGCTCGTGTTGTATAAAGAGGACGCGTGTCCGCGCTATATGAAGACGCTTGTTAACGCAGCCCGCGTTGTATAAAGACGCATGTCCATGCAGCCCGCAGTGAGAACCGCATTCAAAGAAATTCTGAGAAAACTAATAAAAAATACTATAAAATTCTATTACTAATGTTTCTAATTCAATAGAGAATTATCAATGACAACCTCATTTAAATTAAGGAGTGAATCTACAGTGTAATGCTGTTCACACCAAGAGTGAACGGAACTAGTAAATTACATACAAAGCAGTGTTTCCCATAGGATTTTGACAGACTTGTGGCGCTGGTGACGTCACAAGCTATTTGGCATATTTGTGACAACATCACATCCTGTTAGTGTTAGCAGTTTTTTGACAAGAAAAAGTTGACAAGCACAAATATCAGCAGAACGCCATGACTTCACGCACGAAGGCAGCCCAGGAAACATAGGCAGCGTAACGGAAGTCTATTTGAATTGTAAACAGAAAGCGTCTTTGCAATAACTAATCACATATTTAAAAACTACAATACTAATTTCTCGATAGAAATGCAATCAGAAGTTGTTGAAAGAGAAAATTAAACTTATTTATACAAAACTATCCTCCAACGGGCGTTTCGACTGCCATTTTTTCCTAGCTTGAGCCTTCTTGACCAATCATGTTCCTCGCATGTTGTTATGGAAACGACCGGTCTCTGTCATTGGTTAGCTGTGAAAAAGGAGCTTGACGTTTTTTCAGAAAAGTTGAACTTTTTTCAACCTCCAAAGACGCTTTAAGCTGCAGAAAAAGACACCGGCGCTGGCGTTTTAAAAATCACAATACACTACATTAAAGAGCGGCGATATGCTGTTTGCACTTTCTCGACAATGTGTTGCTGTATTACGAACACTTTGATTTTAAATGCAAGTGACAGTTAAGCGCACACACATGGAGCTCATCGGATGAGAGAGAGTTCATGTGAACACGGAAGATGAGGACGCACACGCGGCTACGCTCCACTCACACCAAACAAGTCAGGAAGGAGAGAAGACGCATCCACTAGTTATTTGATCACAGATACTGTCATTAGCACGGATGGATAAAACAAATGTGACGCCAAATATACCCAGGCGGCCATAAACATACCTGGGGGGACCACTCAAGTAAATGCATTGTATGGGAAACACTGCAAAGTCAATGCAAAGACACAAACTCATTTTATTCTATATACTATTTGCATTAACAGTGCCTTCCACACAACAAATAAGAGCTCATTGACATCTACAGCATTTCCCATACAATGCATTTACTTGAGTGGTCCCCCAGGTATATTTATGGCCGCCCAAGTATTTTTGGCGTCACTTTGTTTTATCCATCCGTGCTAATGACAGTATCTGTGATCGAATAACTAGTGGATGTGTCTTCTCTCCTTCCTGACTTGTTTGGTGTGAGTGGAGCGTAGCCGCATGCACATCCTCATCTTCCGTGTTCACATGAACTCTCTCTCATCCGATGAGCTCCATGTGTGTGCGCGAGCCCTCTGCCTCTCGTATTTAACTGTCACTTGCATTTAAAATCAAAGTGTTCGTAATACAGCAACACATTGTCGAGAAAGTGCAAACAGCATATCGCCGCTCTTTAATGTAGTGTATTGTGATTTTTAAAATGCCAGCGCCGGTGTCTTTTTCTGCAGCTTAAAGCGTCTTGAGGTTGAAAAAAGTTCAACTTTTCTGAAAAACTGTCAAGCTCCTTTTTCACAGCTAACCAATGACAGAGACCGGTCGTTTCCATAACAACATGCGAGTAACGTGATTAGTCGAGAAGGCTCAAGCTTGAAAAAATTAAATGGCGGCCGAAACGCCCGTCAAGGATAGTTTTGTATAAATAAGTTTAATTTTCTCTTTCAACAACTTCTGATTGCATTTCTATCGAGAAATTAGTATTGTAGTTTTTAAATATGTGATTAGTTATTGCAAAGACGCTTTCGGTTTATAATTTAAATAGACTTCCGTTACGCTGCCTATGTTTCCTGGGCTGCCTTCCTGCGCGAAGTCATGGCGTTCTGCTGCTATTTATAACCAAACGCTGCGAGCACTTTTTTTATTTTTTTATTTTTTCATTTTACCATTTCTACATTAACTGCATGACAGCGGACTTGTGCCTATCTTTAGCGAAGCAGCGAGGAGAGCCGCTTCTGGGACGCTTGTGAAACGTCTGGTGTAAACACAAGCATAGACTAGAATGACCGCTATCAGTTGCGGTAGCCGCGTCAGAGCCATAATGTGCCTCAGATGCGTGCGGTGTAAACGAGGGGTAAGGCTTTGGTTGAAAATGGCAGGTGTTAGGCATGCAGAGGAATTTTACATTTGAGCGAACGTGGAGTGATTTCACCGGAGCGGGATGAAATTGTAGGTGAGCGGGGAGCGGAACTGAGCGGAGCGGTCTGGTGAAACTTGGAGCGGTAGAGCGAACACCCACGTGAGCGGAAATTCTCACCGCTCAGCTCCACTCACATGCTCTGGTGTGAACACAGCATAACTACAGCATACATACCACTACTACAAAATTCGGTTTGCTTCTGTACAAATTACATTTTACTACTAACATACAAACTACGACTACGACTACTACCACCACCACCACCACCACTACTATTACTACCACTACTACCACATACTACCACCACTACTACTACTACTACTACATAATACCACTACCTACTACAAAAAAAATCAGTTTACTTCTATACATACTACATACTACTACATACTTTTTTAAATGCAGGCAGTGAAAACCGCATTCACAGAAATTCTGAACCAACTAATAAAAATACTATAAAATATAAAAAAATGCTATTTCTAATGTTTCTTCGTGAATTGGGTGGCACGATTACCTATCCTTGTTTTCAGCTGGGTTGGTTGAATGTCAACAGTCCTCCTGAACCCAGGCTAGAGAAATATTCAACAAGTGGTTAGCTGACTACAAAAGCTCATCTATGAAGCATTTGTATTAAGATACGGTGGGGTTCAAAAGACCAAAATTAAAATTACTATTAAAAAAATTAAAAATACTATATTTCTAATCCTTCTAATTTAATAGAGAATTATCAATCGTATTATGAATATATCAATTTGAGAAACAAAATGTTTCCTATTTAAATGTGTGTGAAATATATAATGTGTTATTCCAGAAATATTTATATGTTACTAATAAACATTTGTCCTTTATAATTACGACATTACATTGTCAAAACTATGTATTTTTGGCCAGGTTTTCCTCAGATTTTCAGTGCGATATTTGGACCCCACTGTAGATTACATTTATTTAAATCTTGTCAAATCTTTTCAACTTACACAAGGAATGCATCGCTCCTTTGGCATCCTGGCTTAGAACTTTTATGATGACCTGCAAGGAGAAAAGGTACGTAAGCATTTGTAAATTGATAAACCTTAAACTTGCACTTGTGTATATTGTATAAATTTGTGCTGAATGAGAAAATTTGTTTAACAGGACCTCTTCTAGTACATCACCAACTCAATCCGCACACGACATATATAAACATTCATAGCAGTGCTCTGAATCAGCACCTCAACAACTGCAAGTAATTAAAAATATAGCAAGGAAGAAACAAATATTTTCATCTTTGATAGCATTTAAGTCACATTTCAATATTAATCAAAACGCTATTTTGTTCTTGTTTTATCCAGTCTACGTTGATCTATGTGTTAGGGCTCAAAAAATAAAGCATGTGAAAAATTACACTTACTCTTCCGCCAGCAGATTTTCGAGTCATCATAAAAGCTCCTTCGAACAGCTGCTTTTCATTGACTTGACACGTGGAATCAAGTGGTGCTAAAAAATATACAAAAGGAAAATGTTAATATACACGATGTGAATCGTCCTAAATTAATTCCCATAACAGTGACATTAGCTGGGGTTTGACTGGCAGGGTCACCTTTTTCTAACAGTTTATTTATAATCAAATAAATAAAAATACAATGACAATGTATCACTGAAAGTGGCCTCACCTGTAGTTGGCCCAGGTAACTCGACCTCAGCCGTGTGTCCCAGATGAAATGGACGTGGGACGGGCTCAGACACGTCTGGGTCTGATGGGCCTGCAAACCATGTCACAGATAAAACACACTGAAATTAATGCTTGAAATCAAACTTTGATGCTCTCGATGTCATCATTACGTTATTAAGACTTTAGGCTAGATTACACAGACAGGGTCACGAATGACAAGACTTCTTGGTGTTTCACATTCATGGTTTCAGATGTTCAATGTTAAACTGTATATTATATTATTCTTTACCTTCCTCGACTCCGTTTATCCACTCATGTGCCATCAATTCCTTCAGACTCATTCTGTGCAGTGGATTTCTCTTCAAGCACTCGCTGATGAAGTCACGGCATTCTGAGAGAGAATTTACAGAAAGTGCATCAGTTATGCATCTCATGTTCTCTTCGTGTGGCACACTAATGTTGTTGTGTGTGTTTCTCACCTCTGGATAAACTGGAGTCCAGCTTGGGTTCTTTGCCCTTTTCATTCTCGTGGCCATGAATCATCTCATACGCCAGTTCGCCGAGATACCAAACAGATTTGAATTCTGCATAGGATCTGTCTGTCTCCAGGTTTTGAAGGACCGTGGCTCGTCCTGTTAACATAGTTAAGAGATTTTCACGGTTTAGCCCAACAGCGAGATATCGGTGTCTTGTTGGATTGGAGAATATCTATTGGACGTGTCATGGCACCCAACCCACAGTAAATTCCAGCAGCGTGTTATTGTTGCAACAATAAGCTTGGATGCGCCGTACATAATGTTCGAAACTTTCTGAACAGATCACATGTCATCACAGCACACAAGTGCTCACGCTTACCCTTGAATTGTCTGATTTCATGGACACTGGTGATGCGCTTCACATCGCCGGAGAGGCTTAATTTCAGCGTTCTGGTCTTCTCTTCTATGAAGAAGTTTGTGTCGAAGACCGTCTCGTGAAATATGCCGTGGTCCAGGGAGTGTTTAACTCCATCAGCCGCCTGTTTGACTAGGCCCCGAGCCTCGGCTTCACGCAGTTGACCACCACTCTTCTAGATGTATTTCTCCAAGCTCATGGAGAGATTTTCATACACCAGGATGATTTTTTTTGGTTCCTCGAACCAGCGATGCAACTGTTGCACATGCTGGCTTCTCTCTCGTCCTGAGAGCAGCACATTCCAGGCCACTCTCTTGTCAATGGTGCTCCCGTACCCAGGCTAGAGAAACGATGAACAAAAATGGTTAGCTAACAATCTTTCATTTCTATGAAGTATTTGTATTAAGATACAGCGGGGTGCAAAAGTCTAACTAATAAAAATTTACTTTACACGTGCTTCGAACTTAAAAGATTTTGAATTTGAATGAGTTTCTAATAAACACTCGTCCTTCATAATTATGACAAGCATTGCATTACTATGTATTTTCACAAACGAAAACCTTCGTTTTCATGTCCAGGTTTTCCTTTTGGACCCCCGTAAATCACATTTCTTTGAATCTTGTGCAGTCTTTTCAACTTACAAAAAAAACTTTGTGTTTCAGCTTCCTGGGAAAAACATTGAGCAAGACCTGCAAAGAGAAAAGGTATCAAGCATTTGTAAATTGATGAAACTTAAACTTGCGCTTGCGTACGTTTATAAAATCTCTTCCAGTACATCACCAACTCACAGCGCACACATGACGTATATAAACATTCATAGCAGCGCTCTGAATCAGCACCTCAACAAACACACGAAATCCTTAAAGAATATTTTCATATTTCATAGCATTTTGACTAAGTCATATTTCAATATTAATCAATGTTTTTTCGACATGCTTTATTCAGTGTACACTGCTAGGAGAATTAAACTTACTTCTTGGCCATCGGATCGCCGAGTTGCCACAAAAGATCCATTGTGCAGTTTCTTGCCATGCAGATCATACATGGAATGAAATGGAACTGAAAAACACACAAAAGATAAATGTAAATATACACAATGCTAATTGTCCTAAATGAATCCCATAAATACAATGACAATGTATCATTACACGTGGACTCACCTTTAGTCGGCCTGGTCAAATCAACCTCAGGCTGGGGTTCGGCCACGACTGGCTCACCAGGCCCTCCGTTCCTCTCGGCTCCTTTAAAAGCCTGCAGTTTCCTTCTGAAGAAGGCACATATGCCTCTCCTCATTGGTTGCTCTTCTAAAAAAAGAGAGAAAAACACTTTGACTAAACATCAAAATAAAGGCATGACAATCATTTACAGCCTTAGTTTACAACGTTGAATTGAACAAACTGACAAACAAGCTAAATGTATCAAGCATACAGTTGATTATAATGTATTGGGTTATTCTTTATTTACAGGTGTTTGAAAGAGTTAAAATAAGCTTTACTCAAATGAAAAGATATATTTGGAAAACGTGCAAAAAATCTTGTTTTAAGAGCCTAAACAACAAATGGAAAAACTGACAGGGGCTGGCATAATTCATATATGAAGGGATTCAAAGAAAATAAATCCTCGGCATGTTTGTATTTTTGCTTCGCAAACAATAAATTAGTTAAACTGGACACATAATAAAAACTGTAACAAAATGGGCCACGCGCACCTTAAGACTTATTTGGGATAATATTGTGGCAATGGTGATAACGGCATTTCTTAACAAAATAGCGCAACACGACACATATAAGCAGTTTGGCCATCGGTATTTTAAAATTAAATGGACTTACACATGTTAAAATGTCCATTGTACTTTCAAGTTAACCGAAATAAAGTTAGCATATTACGCTAATGTTCAATGCGCGGCAGTTACACTTAATGTTTTTTAAAAAAGCCAAACATTTCCGAACTCCACGATTACACGACCCAAACGGTCTTCAATGTTATCAAAGCTTTATGTAAGTTAATAATTAGTAACGAACCTGGCAGACTGCGGCTCATCCTTTCCTCGGAGATGCTCGACAATTCTTGTAGCGAAGTGTTGACTTCGGTCCGTGCTCAAGTGATATCTCGCCGAACGCTGCGATCGTCACTGAAGAACTGAAGACACGAGACCCAGCGCGTCTTTATATAGCCCCTGCGATGACGTCATAATGTCCTAACGAGATGTTATCAGTGCTTCGAACTTGTGCTTAAAGTAGTAAGAGCCGTTTTCTTCATAGACGCTGTAAAACTAAATATTTATGTTTATGGTTTTCAAGTTATGATGTTTTTTAGTTCACGTTTGCTGTTTGATATGGAATTACTTTACCCGCATGAAGGCTTATATTATACATTATATAATATTATACAACTAGTTTATGCAAATTCCTTAGAGCAAAATTTTGTTTTATGTGCAATATATTAGTATATGAACATATTTAGTTTAATTTCAATATTTTTTATTTTGTGCATACTGTTCTCAAACATGTTTCCTGTAAATCTGCTTTGCAACAATTCACACTGGCAAACGTGCATAAAAATAAAACCGAATATAACAAATTGAAAATGTCTTTAAACACAGTTTGGATGTATGTTATCACCACCGGACGCAGATGGCTGATAAACACATGTGTGTTTTAATTTCACTCATGAGATTAAACTTGTGCAGTGCATTTCTTTACAACAATTACTCACTAAAAGGCAAAGTTTTGCCACTAAATTACAGAACAAACAACTACACATCACATTTATAGGCTTTAAATCAAAATTTCTCCATCAACACTATGGAAATGACAAAAATTACCCATCAGGCAATGCAAAGAGGTTCTCGAGTTAAGTGTTTCTAAAGCCATGTTTTATCTCAACAAATCACTTTCTCACTGTTCAGCATCTAGCTATTGTACCATTGAACATGTTACAAAAAAGTAAAACAGTCTATTCTGTTAAAAAAAATGAGAACAACAGATAGCACTCTTTTTCTCCAAGTTCACAATTTAACATTACACTCATTTTATATGAAGCAGGTCTGAAAGAAAACATAGACAACGTGATTAAAAATGATAGCGCTTATTCATTCTGACCATGTTGTGGAAAATCCACAAGACCAAGAATCCAATAAAACCATCATTACACAGATATCTGTGGACTACATTAAACAGAAAAGCAGTGTTCTCATTGTTACCGTCTTGTGAAATAGCCGTGTCGTACCATATCGTGGCAGTGGATGTAGAGAAAGTTCTGGAAGTTCTTGTTTCCGGTGCACAGAAGAGACCAGACAGAGCATGTGCGTTTAGAAACATTACAAGCGTCACAGGAGAGTGCAATGGAGAGACGAGTGTGTGTCTGAACCAGCTTTACACAAACACTTATGACGATTAAAACCTGTCTGATACATCACTGCTTTTCACAATCTACACAATATCACTGTTCTGTTAATCCGTAAAGAAACAACTGGGACGGAAACATGTGCATGAACCGAGAGAGGAACTCCTAGCTTCAGATTGGCCCACATTATAGTGATCGTGTCACAGGTACGATCGAGGATCATTTCATCTGACTCTTTTCTTCAAAGTAATCTGGTCTCCTGATGGAAGTGTCATCTCTGTCGGTCTCTTATCTAACACAACTCAGACAAACTCATTCCCGTCTCAAACTCTCACAGCAGATATTATAGAGCCTCAGGCCAGAAGTCCTGAGGTTCACCATGAGACTTTTCAGACGGCCAACAGACTTGACACGTCACTCCTGAAAAGGAAAAGTTGAACCCAGTAGATGTTTCCTATCAAATGAGAAACATCTACTGCGGACGAGAAACCAACCCGCAGAACATCTGAACGAGATAAAGGCTAAAGAATCCATTTTATTATTAAAGTCAAAGGTTATGGAGCAGAACTCATACCTGTAGTCATATCGCCATGCTAAGAGACCTGCACCCTGCCGTCACTATAATTATCTGCACTATCATTTACACCATTCACTTGTGCTTCACATTACAACCTACATGAAGTACACCAGTAACTTTGAAACTTTTACTTGAGTCCTTTTCCCATAAAGCCATATTCACTTTCCTCGTGTTGATCTGTTGGATACGTCATACAACGCTCACTTACAATCGGAGTATCTCAATAGTCTCACAAAGTACAGCAATAACTCCTGAAATGCTCTCTGATGGTCGTGATAATAGTGTTGTTTACAGTCAAAGCAGCGGTGTCAAAGAAACGCATTTAATTTACCATCATAAATCATCCTCAATACTTCTGCGGGAGAAAAGAATCCAAAATGCAACTAAATCCACAGACAGAGGTCAACAAATCAAACCTCTCAGAGCCGTGTGTGTGTTTGTATCAATGGGTCACATCTGTTCTCTAAATATGATGGATGAACAAACAGAATGACTAGACGCAAACATGAGCCGGCATTTCTCCCTCAATCCACCTCATTGAGATGAAGTGCAAAGGTCATTCCACTTAAAGAGATGAAGTTGCTTGAAATGGAACAACTTTTTCTTTGCCGTTTTGAAATATGTAGACACACTTTAACATTCAAGAACAAAGCCCCGTCCAACCAGAAAAAAATAAAAAAAACAAAAAAATAAAACAAAAAAAAAAATAAAAAAAACATAAAAAAAAAAGTAAAAAAGAAATTACAAAAAAAAAGGAAAAAAAAAATAAAAACACAAAAAAAAAAAAAGACTAATATAAAAGTAAAAAAAAAAAATAAAGTAATCAAAAGAAAAAAAAATTATAAAAAAAAAAAAAAAAAAAATTAAAAAAAAATAAAAAAGAAAAAAAAAATAAAAAAAAAAAAAAAATAAAGGTAAAAAAAGAAAAAAAAAAAAAAATAAAAAAAAAAAAAAAAACATTAAAAAAATAAAAAATAAAAACAAAAAAAAAAAATAAAAAAAAAAAAAAAAAAATAAAATGAAAAAAAAAAAATGAAGAAAATTAAAAAGAAAAAAAGAAAAAAAAAAAAATAAAAAAAACAAAAAAAAAAAAAAAAAAAACAAAAAAAAAAAAAAAAAAAAAAAAAATAAAGAAAAAAAAAAAATAACAAAAACAGTCAAAAAAAAAAAAAATAAAAAAAAAAAAAAAAAAAAACAAAAGAAAGAAAAAAAAAAAAGAAAAAAAGAAAAAAAAAATAAAATAAACTTAAGAAAAAAAAAAAAAAAAAAAAAAAAGAAACAAAAAAAAAAAAAAAAATAAAAAAAAAAAAAAAAAAACAAAAAAAAAAATTAAAAAAAATCAAAAAAAAAAAAAAAAAAACAAAAAGCAAGAACAAAACAAAAAAAAAGAATATAAAAAAAAAAAAACTAAAAAAATAAAAAAAATGACAAAAAAAAATACAAAAAAAAAAAATAAATAAAAACAGAAAAAAAAAGAAAAAATAAAAAAAAAAAACAAGAAAAAAAACAAAAAACTGAAAAAAAAAAACAAAAAAAAAAAAAAAAAAAATAAAAAAAGAAAAAAAAAAAAAAAATCAAAAAAAAAAAAATGAAAAAAAAAAAAAAATTAGAAAATAAAAAAATAATAAAAAAAATAAAAAAAAAAAAAAAAAAAAAAAAGAAAATATAAAAATAAAAAAAAAACCAAAAAAAAAAAAAAACACAAACAAAAAACACAAAAAGAATAATGATAAAGAAAAAATAAAGAAATAAAAAGGATATAAAAAAAAAAACACAAAAGAAAAGGTCTCTGCAATCGGATAAGAAACGTTAATGTTTCTTATAATGGCCAGCAATTCAACCAGACAATGAACACAACCAGCAACACACTTTCAGCTCGCTGTAGCTACTGAGCATGCGCAGAAGGCACGAAAATCCCACCTTGCTCAATTCATACCACTTTGGTTATTCAAACCTATTAATCACGTTATCATCGGCCAGGTAAAAAGCAAAGACCGTATCGATCTGTCTAAACAACCAAAGGATTAACAACCCTCTCTCCTCGACCTCAACAAGCCTCGTGATTACGTTCATTTGCTGACATCTAGTGGTTTTTCACGGAATCACACGAGTGTTAATGTGATTTACAGTGATAGTACTTGCTACACTCGAATAAATTATTTACTCACCGTCATGTCATCCAAAACCTAAAGTCTGCGCTTTTACAACGTCTTAAAAGTAACCAACCATCTGTCATTCAAGAATCGTAAAAGTAGTCCATGGCATGTTACTTTTGACGTTAAATGATGACGCTCAATGGTTGCGCGTGCGTATATTCAAACATGGCGCCGAAAATCACCTGACCGACGCCATTGACGATTCTTCCGGCGTAAAAATAAAGGTCAAATAAAAGAAAGGGTCGACGTAGAAGAATGAAATTAAGTAACAAAATTCAAGAAAGCCTAACAAAACTAATAATAACAATTTGTAATGTATGTGATACCAGTAACGAGTACATCAAATAAAAATAGGATGGGCATGTTAATGAGCCTTTGCGATTTTGCTAAATTTACCTAATAAGACACACATACATTTTTATGTATTTAGTATTTATAGACTATATATTTTTTATAAATGTACATATGTATTACACATTTAAATTTTACACGTAGAATTAAACAATTAAATGCAAAACAATTAATGTAATAATGAAGGTAAAATGTAAACATTTAACTACGTTCATTCATGAGATCTGTCCCAGATAGCACAGTCCATCTGGTTTACGTCTATTTGACGTCTGCATTTACATCTGCAAGACATCTTAAATACATAGTTTGCTCATCTGCAATACGTTCTATCAGGGGTGAGTTGTATTGGTACTGTCAGGTATTTATGGATGCTGTCCTAATATTCTTCAAAAGCATTTCCACGAATGACCTGTGGATGAAGCTCTTCGTTTATATAAAGTATCCATATAATAGCATTGAGTTTAAAAGCATTTATATTATCAACACATCTTTCTGAACCAGAATATAATAACATTAAACACCAAACAATAAACATAATTGAAACACTTTTTGACTCATACAAAGTGATAGCAATGTGATTACACAGTAATGATTTTCTGTGCATTGACAGTCATTGAATGCTGTTGCTGACACGGTGATCTGGACGTCACAGATGCTGCTGAACTGCACAGATCATTCTGTGAGAATAAGACGCATCTCTGATAACTTTTGGATCCTGGAGCGCATGGAAAACTCACTGTGGTGGGGAATTTAAAATCTGTTTCTGTGCTGATAATAATGTGCATCACATTCCAGCCGAAAAAAAAAAAAACTAATGGGTTCAATGGTTATAATGAGAACTGAATTGGTTTTAAAGAAAGCTTTAATAGTGTTTTTTCATTGGGATAGAACATCGAAAAGAGAATGAAGAAAGACCTATCTGTAAATGTTCAATATTAGCATGTTATTTCAGAACAGTCTTTGAAGGAGAAATGGGGGTTTCATAAGAACCAGATCACTTATAACTCTTGTTTCTTTCACGGATCTTCTGGCTCTCCGGTTTTTGATGCAGATGGCAAGCTGATCGGTATTCACACCGGTGGCTATTTGTACCAAGAGAAAGAAGCTAAAACTAGGAGTGTGATGGAATACGCCCAAACATCAAAGCTCGAGTAAAAGGCAGGCAAGACATTGTAAGTATCTTAGAAGATAAAATCAGAAGTGATGTGTCCAGCACTGCAGAGCAACAGAATCACACAGACGTTGAGATGGAAAGTGTAGAATAAACCCGCAACACATTTCAGAATATTGAATATTGTTAATAATTTACAACTTGCTTATTAGACCCCATACCAACTAAATTATTAAAAGAGTTATTACCCGTTGCAATTGAGCCCATTTATAACATTATCAACTCGTCAATTAATCTAGGCTATGTCCCAGGACCCTTTAAGCTGGCCGTCATTAAGCCTCTTATCAAGAAACCAAACTTAGACCCCAATGAACTAGGAAACTATAGACCGATTTCAAATCTCCCTTACCTGTCTAAAATACTCGAAAAAGTAGTGTCCACTCAGTTGTGCTCTTTCTTACAAAATAATGACATACACGAAAAATTTCAGTCAGGCTTTAGACCGCATCATAGTACTGAAACTGCGCTCGTTAAAATTACAAACGACCTGTTTATAGCATCAGATAAAGGTAACATCTCACTCCTAGTCCTGCTTGACCTTAGTGCTGCGTTCAATACTGTAGACCATAAAATACTTCTAGATTGCTTACACAATTATACCGGTATTCAGGGACATGCACTACAATGGTTCAGATCTTATCGGACAGACATCAATTTGTCCATTTAAATGGGGAATCATCAAATCTAATGCAAGTAAATTATGGATTACCCCAGGGATCGGTTTTAGGACCCTTGCTATTCTCCATATACATGCTGCCCCTTGGAAACATTCACAACCCTTCACTGGTTACCCATTAAGTATTGTATTGACTTTAAAGTTCTTTTAATCACTTATAACACCTTAAACGGTTTAGCCCTTACCTACATAACAGAGCTTCTATCACACTACAACCCATCACGCTCTCTAAGATCTCAAAACTCCAGACTTTTGATAACACCTAGAATAACTAAATCCACCAAAGGGGGCGGAGCTTTCTCATACGTAGCACCTAAACTCTGGAATAGCCTTCCCGATACTGTTCAAGGGTCAGACACACTCTCCCAATTTAAATCTAGATTAAAGACACATCTCTTCAGCCAAGCATTCACTTAATGCAAAATATGCTAAATAAACCACCGGGAGACTGCATTTATTAGATATTATTTACTAGAATAATCTTGATTGTTCTATAAACACCATGCACTGTGCTGTTTTTTACCTTTTTTGTGTTTTTCAGTTTTTCTTATTTTCTCCTGTAAAGCTGCTTTGGAACAATGCACATTGTGAAAAGCGCTATATAAATAAAATTGAATTGAATTGAATAAGAATATTGTTTACAAAAACAAATCTTCGTTTTATAGCAACTAGTATCATAATAATATAATATTGGTGAGCCAATTATTTAATAACAATGGACAACTCTTTAATTACTGTGAGTTTCTGAATTTCTATAAGATTCCAATAACTGTTAAAGAATATGCAATAGTATTTGATACAATTTCTAGTGGCCTCATCCAGCTTTTATCATGTAATATATCATATTAGTGTCACTCTTTAAATTCCACAAACTCATGTATTAATGGCGTGAGTGTTCTAGATAAAAAAAAAACGTTTTAATAAGAGCTTTATCTAGGATTAAACATTTGCCTAAATGTAAAACATATTGGCATGCAAAATATAATCAAATTGAGTAGAAAGAGGTTTAGAGTTTATCAAATGAGTATTGTCTCACCAATAAAGTTAAAGAGATTACAAATTATCCTATTAATTATCCAATGAAACAAGTAATCTCAAAATGTATAAAAGACATGGAGGTTAATTGTGCATTTTGTAACTCAGAGATAGAAACTATAAAAAAAATGTATGAATGTGTATTTTCCCAATTTTTTGGAGTGATATGATAATCAAACAAACAAAATTAAAGATCAGCTTATCTAGTTTAACCGTACAAAATAAAACACTCAAATTAAATCTGTTATAAAGACATATTCTTATTGTATAAAAGTACACGTATAGAGGAAAACCTTTTAGTTAACCTATGTAAATTTCACATTCACAAACAAAAATGTGCGAATTTAAACCCAACATCGTATTATTTAAAATTGAATTAGGACGTTATTTTGAGTCTCTTAAAGATATTAGGAATAAAAAAGCAAAACGTTTGTATAGGATTCTTGATTAATTAATAATACTCCTTTATTAATTTATTGTAAGATATCCCATTTTTTTGTTTTTCCTGTTTTTTTCTTTCTTTCTTTCTTTCTTTCTTTCTTTCTTTCTTTCTTTCCATCTTTCTTTCTTTCTTCATTGGATCTTTACTGCTATTATAAATGTAACGTTGACTATGATGTGTGATCCTCTATATATGTATGTTTGTGATGTTCTTGAATATATATAAATACATAATTAAAAAGGACTTTTAACATTTCCCCCCCGTTTCGTCTGGCGAGCGCTTCCGGTGTAAAGTGCGTGGTTCACGTGATGAGGTCACGGTGTCCTTCCACACGTGTTTGTCAGTGAGATCCGCGATAAGTGAGGAGCAGGCAGCAGACAGCACTGGGACTCCACAGACAGACCCGCAGTCATGTTGAAGTCTCTGAGCCGCGCCGTTCAGCTCGCAGCCCGCGTGTCCAGCAGCGCCGCGGCCGCTCCCGTCACACCCGCGGTCCGATCCGCTTTATATCCCAGCAGAACCTTCACCAGATCCATCTGGATGATGAGCAGTAATAGCGGCTCCAGGCCGAGGCTTCTCACATCTAAAGGGCTTCTGCCGTCAGTCTCCTGCGGCTGCGGCTCTCTGCACACTGAAGGTAAAGCATCAGCACAACATTTATATGTACTTTTTAATGTCAACACGAGTACCATGGTAGTATGGCATTATGTAAATGGTAGTATTATTTAAATGCCATTATAATCAAAATAAATTGTTCAGTATTATCAGCATTACAATTCTCTTGGTATTACCTTCTGATAAAACCACAGTATTTGTTATAAAGAGTTCATTATGGCTATATCTCATTATAGTGTCCTGTTACCCTTATAGCTACGTTTGTGGGTACTGTAAATAGCTTGAAACTTTTTTACAGGTCAGTGTTAAGTAGGGTATATTTATGGCATTAGATGTGATGTCATATCCTGTAATGATGATTGCCTCCTGGTTACCATATGGCAAGTGTTATGGAGTGGCATCAGGTTAGATGATTTCATGTGCTTTAGTTCTGAACAAGTGACCTTGAAACCAGTAATGTCAGGTGGAGGGAGAGGAGAATGTGAACTGGTCTCAGGAGGCTTAACTTCAGCTAACCAAAGTCCTAAATTCTATTTAACGTTATTTTGTCATTTAATACAACTCGGTGTCATATTTGAAAACTTCAAGTCAAAACGTTTGCCAGCCAGTCTTTTACCTCAACATGAAAATTCTGTGGACATTTACTCACCCTCTTGTCATATCAAACCTGTAAGACTTGATTTCTTCTGCAGATCACAAAAGAAGATATTTTAAAGAACGTCGGTAACCGAACAACGGCAGTACCCATTCACTTCTATTGTCTAGACACAAAACCACGGCAAGTCGATGGGTACCGCCGTTGTTTGGTTACCAACATTCTTCACAATATCTTCTTTTGTGTTCTGCAGAGGAAAAGAAGACATACATCGCTTTAAACACTGATGTTACTAAATGCTGTTTTTAATGTAACGGATTGTGTCTTCAGGCGACAAGGCATTTGCAGAGTTTCTCACGGATGAAATCAAAGAAGAAAAGAAAATTCAAAAGGGCAAGAGTGTTCCTAAGATGTCCGGCGGCTGGGAGCTGCAACTGAACGGGACAGAAGCTAAACTGATCCGCTCCATCTCGGGAGAAAAGTGAGAATGAATTTCATCGCTTCATTCTATACAATCGGAATGTGTTCATTCAGACCGATGTGATTAATAATGCAGTTTTCATCTTGGCCTAAATTCATAGCCGTTACTGTATATTGTGAATTTTATTAGCACATTGTGAACTTATGTTTGTGTTGGGCAGAGTCACAGTCGCCTTCAATGTGAACAGCAGTATTCCACCTCAGCTGGAAGACGAGCCTGAACAGGGACAGAAGGGCCAGGAGAACGAGGTGTTCTTTCGGCACACTTAGACTGAGAAAGACTTGCATTCAGTTGTATTCAGTCAGTGATTTTGATTTCTAAAAATGTTTTAATGCTTGTTTTGTAGCCTGATATTGTCTCAACACCCAACTTTGTAGTGGAGGTGACTAAACAGGGGGCATCCAATTCACTAGTGTTTGACTGCCATTTCTCTGAAGATGAGGTGAGTAAGCACAGGACACGTCCTCCTCGCTGCACTTTAAATGAGTCTCAGTTGTCTCTCTGAGGTCTCGCACAAGCGCTGAATATCATATCCAGAGCTCTTTGTCTCTGAGCAGACCGGTCACGGTGAGGGCGAGGAGGAGAGCGACATCTTTGCCATCCGTGAGGTCAGTTTCCAGCTGGAGGGAGAAGAAGAGTGGAAGGAAAACCGTTACACTCTCAACACAGACTCTCTGGACTGGGTAAGAGGAGATACAAAATGTGTATAGCCTGAAACTTGTGTGCACATTTTGAAATTGAGCCTGACCTCTAACCTTTCTGTCTTTTAGGCGTTATATGACCATCTGATGGACTTTCTGTCTGACCGGGGTGTTGACAACGCGTTTGCCGATGAACTCGTCGGGCTAAGCACAGCGCTGGAACATCAGGAGTACATCAAGTTCCTGGAGGATCTCAGCAGTTTTGTCAAGTGCAAATAATTTGTCATTTTTGTAGTCTAGATTGATCGCCGCTATCTTCCGGTTCATGTGGGTCTTTAATGTGATAACACATTAAAGACTGATGTGTTTTGTATTTAATTTTATATTTTTTCCCCCAAATTATGTAAAGACGTTACTGTCATTAGAAATTTGACACATTATCAATAAAGATATCATAAAATTTGAACTCTGCGTTGTAGTCTAATTATTGCCTTTTCAATAAATTATTGAATTTTGAATTATTGAACTTATTTTTTGATACAAACTTCATTACCTGAGTGAGTACCTTAAAAGGCTTTATGCAAAAATATAATCAAAAGAAGTCAAGTCTTACATGACCGAAACACTGTTAATGACTTGAAGAAAATAGTTTTATTAACAGGATGTCAAATATCACTTTTACATTACGTCTCATTGAGACAATGTTTAGAAGAACTTGGCTGACAAATTCAGGTCAGAGTATTGCTTACCCTTACATTATACTCAGATAAATGTAGTGAAGACAAACTTAAAAGTAGTCTTTATTTTTTCACAGAAATAAAATCACTTTCAAATCAAAACACTTAAAGCATCCATCGACCGTCTTCTGTGTGGACGAACCGCTCACAGTACAACTGTAAGATAATCGCACACCTACAGCAGAAACAAAACACATTCATTGTCTTACAAGTCACTTCAGAGTTAAATTACATTGACTGTAAATAACACGCGTACGTTACAGCTGAGCATGAGGTTTGGTGAGCCGTCTGTGTGGAAGGCCATGGAGAACGTGGGATTGTACAGACATTCCTCAATGTGCTCTGTGACCCGTCTTTCTAGAAGATTCTGCAATACTTCAGATGTAACGTTCCTGCCCTGTGAAGAGACGAGACTCAGGTGAACATTGGAGTAATGTTTAAAAAGGCTTTCTGGGAGTCTTCTGAACACATTTATTCTAACAAACTCACAATCGTGTTGATGTAAAGGCCACATGGACATGATGTAAAATGACTGTTGACTGTCAGATTATTCCTGTAATGAGAGAATCATAAGGAGTACGTTATATACCAGCGGTCATGATGATGAATATGATGATTTTATCATGAAGTCTTACACATGACACAGTGGACATATGAGCTGTTCCTTCTGCTCCATTTTCTCCAACATGGAGTTTAAATAATGTTCTTCATACTGTATGTTGTTCTGATATTCCTCTAGGATGGAAAGCTCTGAAGAGAGAGAAATATCGCAGTTATTAGGGTTTCCACACCATTACCAGTTTTCAATTTGTCTATCAGTGTTTGTGATTTGTAATTTTGTCAAATCATTTTATAGAGATAACAGCCTCAATGAGCCATTTGTGAATGCTGAAGACTTTTGACCATTAGAACTTCAATCTGTAATTTTTATTTTGCTAAACAAGAGTTATATCAAGAGGTTAACGCCAGTGTAACCTTGTGCTACAAGCTCCTGCTGAATCTCCTCAAACGCTGACAGTTCATCATACTCCTGCTGGGCGGTGTACACCTGTGGAGTAAAGCAGAAGGTCAAGTAGAAAACATTACCAGTGATTTACTCATTATGTCACAGATTTGTGATCTTGATACACGCACCTCCCTGATGCCGTGTCCATTCCACAGTGATGGGAGACCGTGGCTGGAGGACTGCAAGGCGCTCCACTCCTCCTCCATCACCTCCTGCACCAGCAGAGATCGCTTGGAGGGGCCCGAACTGTCTCCCATCTGACGGAACTTCTCCAGTAACCTGGACCTGCTGTTCTTCAACCTCTCCACACAACGCTGAGGATACACATTTGAACATAATGTCATTCAGTGGGATCCTTTATCCAAAAGAACATAAAACCATCAGAGATTCCCATTAAAACGTATACAATAACCATTCAAATCTATCAGAATTGATCATTTTTGATGTTTCTTATTAGCAGGAATTTATATAATACATTTTATAATACGTCTATATAACGTTAGTTACGAGTTTAATATCTATAGAGCCTGCAGTTCAATGTGGAGTTAATGTGAATTGGTTTTAGTACATTCTAGATGGTTTCTGAGTTTATTTAACTTATGTATGAGTTTTTTACCAAAAATAAAAACACCAAAACAGAATCGACACACTCGTGATAAAGCATGACTTGTACCTTTCTGTACGTCTCTTTCCATGGTGGCGTTGTGCCTTTATACATGGATCTGTGTCTCCGTACCGCGTCCATGTTCGGGAAGTATAAATGACTATCTAAAAACCCCACCAGCAGTTTTTATTCCTTAAAAACACAAAAACAACTGACGGCTGGCGCTCAATCAACGACTTTTACACTTCCGGCGGCGTCACTGACACCCGGAAGTGATTTCATGGCTCATGGAAATTGTAGTCCGAAGCCTCTGCGCTTAAAAATATTTGGTCTCTGACCGTTTTTAATCATTGATATATAGTGCAATTTCAATTATAAGATTTTTAAAGAAATAAAAATACTTAACATAAATAATTAAATAAAGTTAAAGAAATGTATTTTAGTTATTTTCTTGTGATAGAAATTTACGCCTAGTTCCTTGTTTCCAAACCTCAAAAGAAAAAACATTAGTTTATTTTTTATTTAAAATATTAAAATAAAAATGTAATCAAATATTTTTTATAAAAATGTAATTAAAATCACTATTTGTTTTAATAATATTTATTATAATTTGACGTATATATTTTTAAATATTGCTATATTTCTTTTTATTTTAAATATTTATTCCCGTTTGTTAAATTGGTATATATACACATATATTTAACTAATTTCAGACAGAATGGATTTAGGTAACTTAAATGCAAACATTCACTAATCAAACATAACGTTACTAATAATAGCTGCCCAATAACTCAGCAGATCAATAGTTGTGACAGATCTACACAACTGTGTGCGAGTTTAGACCGCCCTCAAGCTGTCAGATCTGAAGCCTGAAACAACTCACCACCAACTTAACCAGATAGTTTTGATCATTTTTAGCAACACACGCGTTTGATCTTTGACCCTTAGATTCAGCAGGAGAGTTGAGGTGTGGCTTGAACCCTTCACATGGCATTACTCTCCCGAACCGCATTTAACCATCTGAAGACTCGAGATTCAAGAATAACCTCAGCTGAGATATGGCAAAGGCCGAGTACTCTGAGAACCCGGAGCCCAATCAAATAGGACCGGATTCGGAGTCCGATTCAGATCCGGACGACCATTTGCCCAGTGTGGACGCGGGCGTGGGATTCGGATCGCTCAGGCGGACTCAAGTGATCCACAGCGGACATTTCATGGTCTCCTCGCCTCACAGTGATTCCATCAGGAGGAGAAGCGTAGCTCTTTATCGCGATAACCGTTATAATATTGACAGTTTTAATAAACCGGGTTGCCAGACTTACAGGTTCGGTCCTTTGAGCTCGAGATGTCTCAGCATTGACCCTACACTCACGCGCCTGTTTGAATGCATGACATTGGCATACAGGTAAACACAATTCCACTCAAATTCTACCCACTGCAATATGTATATATAGGCTATTAAACATTCTCTCCTATTTATCAGCTTCATGCGATGTCTGGAGTTTATGTGCATTTGTAAACTTTTGTTTTACGCAGTCTGTGTTTGCCTCTATGAAGTTTCTATTTCAAATGTCAATTAACATTTATAATGAACCCCAAAATGTTAAAGATTCTATGGGCAACACTTTTGGTTTAAAAACAAGCATTACGTAATGAATGAATAACCGCGGGTTCTTCTTAATACATGTATTTTACTGTATGTATAAAAAACGGAATGAAAGCACACTTGCTGAATAAATGTGAATAGGCTAATGTTTGGTAAAAATGGAAGTGCTACCTTTAAGGCATAGTTCACCCAAAAATGAAAAATTCTGTCATCATTTACTCACCCTCAGGTTGTTTCAAACCTATATAAATGTCTCTGTTCTGTTAAACACAAAGAAAGATATTTTTAAGAATGTTAGCAATTTTCAGTTCTGTGACATCATCCAAAAAATATTGTATATCTTTTTGTTCTGTTGAACACAAAGTGAGATATTTTGAAGAATATAGTAACACAAACCATTTAATTTTCCCTACTATGGCAGTCAATGATGTCACAGAATTGAAAACTGCTAACGTTCTTCCAAATATCTTTCTTTAATTTATACAGGTATGAAATGACATGAGTGTGAGCAGAATTTTCATTTTTGGGTGAACTATCACTTTAAGAGAGACAGTCGCTTTCAGAACTCAGATCTTGTTTTCGAAACAGCTGTGAAATCTGGACTTTGACAGGAGTTGGAAAACAGACAAGGTGAGAGTTACAGAGTAACTGGGGTTAGAGTAACGTGTGTCACTTTCTTTAACCCACAATATTACAACATCGAAAGCAACTCTTAGCTGTCTAACCTCTGACCAATAAATCCTGTGATTATAAACGTCGCATTTATTAAATTGAGACTCCCGTTTGAACCACACAGTCCTGTATATGATCTTATTTCATTGAAGGTTTGAAGGGATATGTTGGGCTAAAAAGCTTTAAGCGCGTTTGAAACATTTTCATTGGTTGGTATGATGGTGTTACAGGGCATTATGCTTCAATCTCATGAAAACATTTAAAAACGGTGATGTGTTTGGATGCTACACTATCTTGGGATGTAACAATTTACATCTTCGCCAGCTTTGCCTCAAACATCTTCAAAAGAATTAATTGTCGGACTGTATGTGTGTCCAGAGAGAAGGGAACACAGAAGAATGTTATTTTTTGGAAACGGGGAACATTTGGGAAAACTGCCATAGTCTTACATTGAAAGATGGACAAGAATATAATAGAGATCTGGGCCACAAAGCAATATGTTTTTCTTAGCAAATGTAGATAGTCCCCATTTTTTCTGTTGGACAAAAACTATTCTTTACTGTTAACTATTTACTTCTTTTATACTTGCCACATAGCTGCCCTTTAGATCTAGTATCCCAGCAGGGACATGTACAGATTTTCTTTGTGAACTGTCAGCTTAATAAAGTTGAATCAGTGATGTTTATCTGGTGACATTTCGTGTCATTTTACCCATCATTCTCAATGGGTTCTTAGCAACAGAGTGAACACAACACTCTTGTCTTGTGTGTTTTTTGAGGTTAACTCACTACAGCAGACAGTAGATGGTGTAAAGTGCCGTCTGTATATTGGCAGATGGGAAACTGTGTCGACGCATTAGACTGATGAAATTATTCTGTCTGCAAACACAGTTCAAAGTGCCTGTCACATTACTGCCGTTAAATGAAATAAAATTAACGTTTTTACAGGGGAAAGGACAATTTCACCACTGTTCTGCATCTTGAAGAACATTATGTCTCAAACAAATGTCCTGTGTGTTATGGTTATTTTGACCATAAAAAAATCTTTATTTGAATTAAAACC
Source organism: Triplophysa rosa (assembly GCF_024868665.1). Classification (NCBI taxonomy): domain Eukaryota; kingdom Metazoa; phylum Chordata; class Actinopteri; order Cypriniformes; family Nemacheilidae; genus Triplophysa; species Triplophysa rosa. Next base: position 33,648,313 of record NC_079891.1, on the reverse strand, counting down.
TATAAGCAAGTGCATCAAACCAAGTGCCAAAAAAGTGCATTGTTTTATTTGAAGTAATCGAAGCTCAATGTTTGTGTTACTTCGCAGTGGGAAAATTGTGTCACCTAAGTGGAAGTCTTTCAAAGGATTGCGGTTACTGTGGAGAGATAAAATTCGGCTGAATAATGGCATCTGGAGAGCCTGGTTCATTCAATGTGAGTCTCCTTTAAAAAAAAAACTTACTTCTTGTAAAAAATCTGGTTGCATCTTGAACTTGTTTGTGTTGCCGTTGTGTGGCAGATGTGGAGAAAAGGAAGAACCCTGTGTGTGGGTTTGTCACTCCCCTGGAAGGCTCGGAGGCCGATGCCCACCGCAAACCTGAGGTGAGCCGGATGTTTCTAATCCACAAAACCATTATACCAGCACACAGTTGCTGAGTTATCCATAAATCTATAAGTAATATCAATAAACAGTTAGATATACAGGATCAGCATTGTGTATTATGTAGATTAGCTCACATCAAAGTGCATGTTGATGTTTACGTTCGGCACGTGTGATGTTGTCAGGCGATTGTTCTGGAGGGCAGCTACTGGAAGAGGCGGATAGAGGTGGTCATCAAAGAATATCACAAGTGGAGGATTTACTATAAAAAAAGAGTGAGTATAAGTGAATATTTCATGAAGTGCACAGAACATTCGGAATGGAACATTCACAGATCCATATTCACGAGCATGAGTGATAATTTGCCCATGCTGCATATCATTTTAGGATCAGTTCATTTTCAAATTTTGAAGCTAAAATAGAATCATAAGACATCACAGCGTCATTTTCTGTGTTTTTGTAGCTTCAGAAGAACAAGGATCTGCTGTCAATGCTACAGAAGGTGAGACGGGCAAAGCTCACGATAAAGCATTTTCACGTTTGCTTGTAGATCTTTCTTGGCTGTTTCTCACATGCAGTGCTTGACAAATTTATAAGACCATTTCTCATCATTAAGGGAAAACACAAATAATAACTTCTTTAAAACTGAAAATGTTATTGTCATTTATTAGGCAAATAATTCATTCAAGTTTTAATACCCAAATTTGAGCCAGCACATTCAACTTCTCTCAGAACTCAGAATTTAATCGAGCTTAACGTTCAACCATTAAAAAACATATTTTTCTATTAAAGTCCCAGTGAAATAAAAAATTACAATAGCTATTTTTTCAGGAAATATTGCAGCGTTTATTGTAAATCGTTTATTAATGTGGGTCATTCTCTTTTTTAAATTCAAGTGCAGTCATAATCTTCAGTTAAAATCTGAAAATGCGCTTCCATCCTGTAATGACTGTCCATCTTAGATGACGTATGTTAGACGGCTTGGGCGGAGCATCCGTTAACTCCTCCCCCTTCAACTGTCAGTCTGCTGCCAGTTCCATTTCAAAATGCAACGGCTGTTTTTATACATCCAATCAAATCACAGAGAAAGACAAAAGCCACGCCCACTATTTTTCCTCATTCCAAATGCGTCAAAATGCGGAAGTAAAAACGATCGCAACTTCCAGTTCACGGGGACTTTAAGGACTTCTAATAAAAACTGTAATAAAATAAAGTGCTTTACTATTTTGTTCTGCCTTGTAAAACAGTAAATTCGAAAATGCATGGATACTGGCAGTTTTGGGAGCACTGGCACAAATCTTATACATTGAGTGGTGGTCTAATAAATTTGTTAAGCACTGTAGTGCTCATCGGCTAATCCGCACCTCAGTTGTGTCTCATGCTGTTGGACGGCGATGTGTCTCTTCTGTGTCTTTCGGCTGTAACGCAGCTCTGTTAGTGACCAGGTGTGATTATTGATCGTGTAGCGTAGGGTTTAGTAGGCTAGCAGTTCGGGTCATGTTTGTTCTCCATTTCTTTGAATAGTTTTCTCTGTTTTTGCGCCACTCAGCTGGCGAGAAAAGTGAAAAAGAAAAACGTGAGAAAACGTAAACGTGAAGGTTTGTGTGCGTCACATCCCTGTTATTGGTGAGAAAATGAGTCACCTGATGCTTTCAGCGACAAAAGTGCTAATCTTCCCTTCTGTTCCATCAGGCGATTTGAGAAATGCACATTCGGCCTGTTTAATCAAATCTGACCCACATACTGCGATATGTTAAACTGCAGCACATTTTGTTTTTTATAAAATTCTGATTCGTGCATATGCCGGGTTGTCCAAGCTACGAGACCTGCTTAAAGGGATGCTTCACCAAAAATGAAAATGCTGTCATCATTTACTCACCTTCGAGTTGTTCCAAATCTGTATAAATGTCATTGTTCTGATGAACACAGAGAAAGATTTTGGAAGAATGCTTATAACAAGACAAATTTTGACAGATTTTGCCCCCCGTTGACTGCCATAGTAGGAAAAACTACAATGGTAGTCAAAAGTGCCCCAGAACTGTTTGCTGTCCTACATTCTTCAAAATGTATTTTGTGTTCAACAGAACAAAAAAATGATAAAGTAATTTTTCCTACTATGGGAGTCAATGGGGGGCAAAATCTCTTTGCTTATGAGCATTCTTTCAGATATCTTTCTCTGCGTTCATCAGAACAAATATATTTATACAGATTTGGAACAACTCGAAGGAGATGACAGAATTTTCATTTTTGGGTGAAGTATTCCTTTAAAGCGAAAAATAAATATTCTTGCAACATTTATTCACCCTCATGTCATTCCAAACCTGTATGACTTTTTATTTACAGTGGAACACAAAAGAAGATATTCTGAGAAATGTCTCAGTGGACATTGGAAGTCAAAGGGGACCAATGCTGTTCGGTCGCCAGCGTTCTTCAATAGATCTTCTTTTGTGTTCTGCAGATGAAAAAATGAAGACATTTCCATTTTTGGGTGAACTATCTCTTTAAACCAGCGAAGGTTTCATCCAAATAATAACGAAAACCCTAAAACAAGACTTGATGAAAAGACTCAATTCTGCAGCCTCATATAATGTCAATTTTATTTTTAGCCATTCGAAGAATATAAACTCTTTCTCCAACATCAAAAGATTTTGATTTGCGTATGTTTAGTTAGTTTGTTAGATTGTTCTGATGGTCCCGTAGGGTTCAGTATTGAGCTGCAGTGTGTCTGTGTGCCAACAGGAGGCGATGAGTTTTGCTCTCTGACTCCACACGTGAGGAACTGGGTCAGGAACAAAAAAAGTCGCCCGCCTCACTGATACCGTGAAGCTTGAAAGTGAAAACATAATGGGTCGGGCAGGGGGTTTCTGCCTTTTTACACATTTCCGTTAAACTGCTGTCATTAAGACTTTGCACGCAAGCACAGAGGCCTACATACACACACGAGCCTCATTTCTGGTCACAAACACATCACCCAGTCAATGCTATAATTTGACACCCTTTGTGTGTAAGAAAAAAGAAAGACAAATTGAACGTAGGTAGTGTTCAGGAAAGACGTAATCATTACTGGTGTGTGATTCTGGGTATCCCTATAAAGATGTGGCCCGCGTCAAGTCTTAGTCCTAGACTTGAGAATTCAGCGACATTGGAGCTTTTCGAGTCTAGATCGGATTTTTCTCATAAATCTGTGAGTAGGTTATCATCGGATCTGTCTTCATTCGTGTTTGTGTGACTTAATTGTTGTTCAACTTTAAGCCAACATGAAATTAAAATGTTTAAAATATTTGATCAATATCTAATAACTTGCTCCTCTTCTGATATGACTTGCCTTTCGGCTGACATCGTCTACAGCGGTCTCTTAATTCATTTTCATAGGATATTAAAGGGATACTTCACCCAAAAAATGAAAATGATGTCATCATTTACTCACCCTTAGATTGTTCCAAACCTGTATACATTTCTTTGTTCTGCTGAACACACAGGAAGATATCTGGAAGATTGTCAAATCTCACCCCTCATTGACTCCCATAGGATTGATTTTCCCTACTGTGAGTTCTGACATTCTTCCAAATTTCTTCCTGTGTGTTCAGCAAAACAAAGAAATGTATACCGGTTTGGAACAATTTAAGGGTGCGTAAATGATGATCAAATTTCCATTTTTGGGTGAAGTATCCCTTTAAATCATTGTTTGAGCACTTTTTTTTACCGTGTTTATTGTCTTTAATAGGGGCCTATCTGTAGGGCGGGGTTGGAAAAGTGGACCAATCAGATTTATCCAGAGCCTGAGGCAACATCAGAAGAGGTGCACATGTTTGACTTGGACTGCTTTCTGTCGGACATCTCAGACACACTGTTCACGATGACCCAGAAGCCCACCTCGTGGAGTGGAGACCGCCAAAACAGTCAGTACTGCTCAGAAATATTTCATTCTGAAAAGAAAACTGCCTTTACGTGTCCCCCTTCAAATGTGCTGGAGATTTGAATGAATCAGGGACTTTAGAAATTGAGAATATACTAGTCATGTGATATTTTAAAAGGTGTGCAGGAAGGACGCCACACCCAAAAACAAGGAACGTTAAATGACTAAATCGCATATACACACACATCTAGCAACACAGCTGTGTTTCACATTGTAATGATATGTGTCCTGTCATCTAAGCCTACACTAGTAATGCAGATATGATCCAGCCCGGCCTGACACCCCTGCAGCCCAACCTGGATGATCTGATGGACATACCGGGTGAGTTTATAGTGGCCTTCCTCATTTTGAAAGTTCATTTCTTTGGCTTTGATGTCTGGTCCTGATTTACTCTTAAATAGATATAAAATGTGAAAAATGTGAATCTTTTATTTTTTATCTAAAGTTATACAACAGCATTTATTCAGTTTCAATAATGAGCAGTACAATTTGTGTTTATATATAAATGCGTTGGATACAGAAATGAATTATAATCATAGTATTTAATGCTCTTTATTGTGTTTAATAATCACAATTAATATTTTGCAATAGTCTCAAAATTTGCATATGATCGCTTCAAAAATGACTATGCATTATAATGCATTTAGCGTTACTTATTTAAATTCATTAAAGTAATTGATTAAAAAATACAGCTATAATGGCCTTAAAGGGACAGTTTACCCAAAAAGGAAAGTTCTGTCACTCACTCCGTTTTACTCACCCCCAGGTTGTTCCAAATCTGTATAAATTGCTTTGTTCTGCTGAACGCAAAGGAAGATATTTGGAAGAATGTCGGTAACCAAACAGATCTCATCCCCCATTTACTGCCATAGTAGGGGAAAGAAATACTATAGGAGCCAATGGGGACTCAACGAGTTCTGTCTGGTTTGTTTAGCAGAACAAAGAAATGTATACCGGTTTGAAATGATAAGAGGGTAAGTAAATGATGACAGAATTTTCATTTTTGGGTGAACTATCACTTTAAATGGTCCTACATTTAGTGAAAACAAGGTATTTCTCCTGTTTTTGGAAACACTGGAATGTAAAATTATTTGAAATAATACTGTTTCATTTATGTTAAGATGTTTTTCCTTTTGATAGACCTTTGTGTCTAAAATGACGGAGATCTTTATGGAAGTTGAAAAGTTCACTTGCGCAAGTCGTGGTCGCTCTGGTTCACCACAAAATGGACATGTTCTCGTTTGATGTGGCTCTTGGGGGGTGTAAATGTGAAAGAGCTTCAGTTCTGAGGTGAAAAGAAGGACAGTGGCTGAGTTTACCCCTGGCGGTGTGTCCTCTGAGGGGCGTTTCCTTATCTGTCGAGGATCAGTTAAAGGATAAGAGTCACGGAGAGAAGAATGGAGGTTCATGAGAGTTCAGCAGTGTGTGTGTGTGTGTGTACCTGTGTATGACCGTCATGTTCCTGGCAGTGACCGCTGTGGTCAGCTGGCAGTTCTTGAATCACGAGGCACTTGGTCTCTCTCTCTCTCCCGTCTCTCTGCTTGTGTCTCATTATAGCAGTGCCAAGGGTGCTCACAGATATAAACACATACTCCAGGAGGTTAGAAATGCCTCCACAGATATATACAGTAGCCCAACGTTTTATTCGCATTAAGGACAAACTTGATATATTTATTGCAGTTTAATACTATCAAAGTGGTAAGTGTGTGTGTGTGTGTTGCCTATTTTCTAGCTTTCTTACTAATAGTGTTGAATGTCATGTGTGATGTGGTAAAAACGAATGTGCTTTGCTAATGTGCTAGGCAGAAGTGTTTAATCCAGAGGTTTCAGTGTCTAATTTTTTGGAGGATCTATTGACAGAAATGCCATATAACTATGAGCGCTTTTCCACCATCGCGCCGAATCGTTCTCGTTGCTTAATCGTTCCACTCCGTGCCGATCCATGCCAGCCGGTACGTAAATGGTTTCAGTTTCCACTGCAGGGCTGATAACAGACATTTTTAGAACGTAAACACAAACGCGTCACGTGCTGCCTTGGTAACACAAGAGACTGAGCTCTAACGCCTCTGCGCGCATTCATTAGCACGTTTCGGCACGGTTGTCTAATGAAGATTCAGAGCCGAGAACAGTTTGTAATCGTGCCGTATCGAACCAGGCTCACATGGAAACATAACTGTAACCGTTTCAGACTGTGCTTGGAACAGTTCGGCGCGATGGTGGAAAAGCGCTCTGTTCAGAGGTGTATAAAGACCTTACATAATGAAGCGTTGTGTTTTTATTACCTTAGAATGAGCTATTTCTATCTACATACACCGCAGGTCCCCTTACATGGATTTCGCCATGTTGTGTCTACAGTCCTCCAAACAAAATGTAGTTGATTTTTGTAACCCATGCATCCTTTTTACAGATATTTTCATGAGTTACCGTGCACAGCCGACAGAGCTGCCGGGTTATTCTGACTGCGGCTTCTTTGAGAGCTCATCCAGTGGAACATTTGCTTTAAATCCTGAAGGGACCAGTCCGCTCACTTCCACATCACCTGTGCTGACACGGGTATCAAACTAATACTGATTCAGAATTAAACATATTGCAGATTTTTTTTAGCATTTTATTTGGTTTAAACTGATCTAGAATTGGTTTAAAGGGATAGTTCACCCAAAAATGAAAAGTATTTCATGAATTACTCTCTAGTTGTTCTAAATCTGTATAAAAATGTTTTTTTGGTTGAACACAGAGAAAGATATTTGGATGAATGCTTGTAACCAAACAGTTCTTGGCCACCATTGACTCCCATAGCAGGGAAAATGACAATGGTAGTCAAAGGTGCACCAGAACTGTCCTACATTCTTTAAAATATCTTCTTTTGTGTTCAACGGGACAAAAAAATACAAAGTAATTTTTCCTACTATGGGAGTCAATGGTGGCCAAGAACTGTTTGGTTACAAGCGTTCGTCCAAATATCTTTCTCTGTGTTCATCAGAACAAACAAATTTGAACAGATTTCAAACAGCTCAAAGGTGTGTGAGTGATGACAGAATTTGTATTTTTGGGTGAACTGTCCCTTTAAGACCACACATTTTTTTTTTCATTTCAGCCCACTCTCTCGTCTGAAACTTTACCCGAACCCTCCTCATCTGTACGTCTACCTGGACACAGCTACCCCCGCCAGACCGTAAACCCTAACATGACCTTTAACCCCAGTGGTGACACTCCAGAACCCAAGTTCACAGGTCACTCAGAATATGTCAGTGAATTTCATCCCTCTCTGAACCTCCCCTCTGGCATCACGCCGTACGGACCGCACATGTCTTTCGGTGGTCACGGCATGCCAACCACAGAGATGCCAGGTGCTGTGACACAGGAAAGTCCTTACCAATACCAACCAGCTTGTCTTAGACACAGACATGTATCCACCCAATCACGGACAAGCGCGGCCGTCACGTCCACGGTCATCACCCACACTGGCTCCGCTATGACCGCCCTGCCGTCTGACGGGTACTCCGGCACGGAGGAAATGTTTGCCCCAGTGGGGTACCAGCCCACGGCGGTGAGCCCGTCTCTGTCCTCGCACGGCCTCTCTCACTGCTTCTCTGTGCCGCAGCAGGTGGGCGTGGCCACAGGAAGAGGGAAGTACAAGCAGAAGTCGGGAGAAATCCAGTCGGTTGCAAGGTCTACAGCTCCGCCCACTCAGACAAGCTGTCTGGCCAATCTGCTGTCGTCTGGATCTCATGAACGTATGTGGATGCTGTTCATTCCTTCATCCTTTTTAACACTAATGCTGGATTCTCTCTGCAGAATCTAGTGATTAGTAAATGCAATGCTTGATCATTTATACATAGTTTAAGCATGTTTTGTTTTTTATAGTGTAAACTTTCATAAACTTCACTGCAACTTTGACAAAAACGTGTGCAGTTTATTTATTGCCAGAGAGCATTTGAATGATTCTTTTATCTCCTGTCTTTAGGAAAACCCTCACTGAGTTTCGATGCTCATTCAGGTCTGTCAGCATCATCCATCTCTCCTGTAAGTGTAAATGTGATCAAATGTTTTTTTCAGTATACATTCCATGTTATTATTATTTTACTTATTTATGCACACTGAAGAACTTTTTATTAATATTAGCAATTACCGATATTTATCAGCTAATTTTTGACCAATTGAAAACTATTGGCATACCAATATGCATAAAATAAACTATAGCATAAAAAGGATAACGGACATTTTGATGATATATTAATTTATTTTATCATTTACATTTTATGTGAATCTCAAGATTGATTACTTTTTAATGAAAGAAACGTGACCCAGTGACAAATGTCAGAATTGGCCAATAGTTTGGTTAAAATCAGTATTGTTTTGACCAGAACAAATCCTTACGGTACATCCCTAATATTACGCAATGATAATATTATTTTCACATTCCATAATGAAGATTTTTATTGTCATTTGTACGATGAAATTCTTATTTAAAGTCCTCACTATTTTATCATTCTGACTCCTGCTTCCACATTAACAATGTAAAACCAAAAACTTCAAAAACAATTCACTCTGTACTGTATATCTCTACATCGGTGTTTTTTTAACAACAGCCGACCAGCAGCGGTCAAGTGGCATCACACATTTCCCACAATTCCTCCTGGGCCTCTACAAGAACCCCAGCGATGACATCGTTACACTGTCAGACGACCATGTCAGGCCACGCCCACAGCAGCACAATTTCCTCCCTCCTCACTCAACAAACGCCACTTCTCACCCCCAAAACGGAGAAACTCTCCCCTGTACAGATGCCACCAACAGAGAGAAGCAGTTTAACAGGTGCTCATCACAATCACGCAACGCTTGAATAATAAATCATTGATTTTGTTATGATTCTTTGATGTAATAAAATCTATCTTCAGTTATTTTTTCAGGAAATATAGGACGGACGTCTCCTACAAATCCACCTGAGAAAACCCCAGAGTCGCACTTCTTACCCGGACACGCCCACGTGGAGTCCACCAGGGTAAACGCACAAATACACCGCAGACGCACTCATTCCTGAACAAGTTGATACCGCCAGGACACACATTTTATTGATAAGGTTTGTGTTGTTGTGCCGCAGACGGACACTCGGCGCATCACGCATATTTCCGCCGAGCAGAAGAGACGGTTTAACATTAAGCTCGGGTTCGACACGCTACACAGCCTGGTGACGACTCTCAGCTCACAGCCTAGTATAAAGGTACTACAGTAACGCAACGCTTAATGCCGCTTTGAATTACAATAGCTGTATTGAAAAACGAATCGCAAAATGAACAATCAGGTGTTTTTTGGCCTAGATGTTGTGCGCTTGTTTCATTTCATTCTCTTGCGTATTAGATCAGTAAGGCCACCACGCTACAGAAGACAGCGGAGTACATCAGTAAGATGCAGCAGGAGAGAGCTCAGCTCCACGAGGAGGCGCAGAGACTCCGAGACGAGATCCTGGCACTCAACTCCGCCATCAAGTGAGTCTGGCGCTGTATCCGCTCATCATATCTGTTCCTTTAACCTCACGTGTTTGTTTTATTTCTGTATTTTCTTATGTGTCTAGCGTGTATCAGCAGCAGCTCCCCGCCACCGGCGTCCCGATAACACGTCAGCGGTTTGATCTCATGAGAGAGAAGTTCAGAGAGTATGTGAGGATCCGGACTCTGCAGGATTGGAAGTTCTGGATTGTATCCTTCAATGTGTCTATGAGCAGATTTCAACAAATGTCAAGCCATCCATAACACAACAGAGCTCGTGTTTTCCTCAACTGAAGCTCGTCTCAGTTCAGTATCATCATTGAACCTCTCTTTGAGTCTTATAAAGGTATGGTGTCTACAGCAAGCGTTGAAGATCTGTGTCGCACCACTCTGTCCTGGCTGGACCAGCACTGCTCTCTGCCTGCGCTCAGACCCGGTGAGTTACGACCGGCCTCCGTCTCTCTCTCTTCTGTCCATTTTCACATTTCTGAGCCAGATATCAAGAACATACAGTATGTGCAACAACTGAGAGTAGCTATTAGGATCTAAGGAGAAGTTGAAACTAGTTTTTGGCGTGTGGCGTTTTACTGATGTTGATGATGCTCTGTCTGTCTCTCCAGCTGTCTTAAGTTCACTCCGGCTGCTCTGCACATCCACGTCAATACTCGCAGACCCCAGTCTGCTTCCCGAACAGGCCGTCAAAGCCGTCACTCACGGACATTCCTCCCACAGTTTCAGCTAGTGACATCATCCTTTCCTGGAACTGTAGCCAATCATATCTGTCCAAAATCTGCCGCTTGTGTCACCGTACAACCAACGATATTGTCATAACCTTACTATAGCTACTATAGCTTAGATATGATTCAAAGCTCTATATTCTTCTACAGTTTTAGTTCTTTAGTTTGGTTATTAAATGTTTAGTAGTTAGATTTTTTTTTTTTTTTCATTCATTATTTATGTAATATTCAGTAGAGGGTGATGAGACAGATTTTAACTAATTTTAACCACAGCTCAATGTTTGAGATTCTCTGCCAAATGTACTGGTTTAGTTTGACTAAGCTTGCGTTTAGTAAAGACAGTAGTAGACATGTAGGTTTACATGTATCTGTTACACACACACTGGTATTTGCTTCACTGTTTAAGCCACAGCACGTGTTCACAACAGAAGATCTTTCTTGTTTTTGAAAAACACTACCGTTCGGAAGTTTAGGGTCACTTATTAATTCCTTATTCATATATTTTTCAACATTTTAGAATAATAGTAAGTTACTATGGAATCAACTTGTGAGAATAATAATGCAAAGGTAACTTATATTATTAAATAAATAATACTAGCACGTAATATATTATTATATAATATTAGCATAGGTCCCTTATCTATAAAAATGTTCTTGTGTCATTTTATCAAGCAGCTTCTTGAGGTCTCGCACTGAAATGCTTTTCACATTTTTAGGCGTTTATTGGCTGCTTTTTGCCTTTTTCCCCCAAGTCATGAATTTCAAAACCATTTCTTAATAACAGTTTAGTTTTCTGATGAAGAAATTCATATGTTGACTCAATTGCCTCAGTGCCTTTTGTCTACAGTCAGATGAAAAGATTTTTTTAGATCTTGAAAAACATTTTAGTGACTCTAATCTTTGACTGGTAGTGTATTGATTCATAATTCCTATAAAACAAAAATGGATCCGTCATCCGTGTGAAAGATTTCAGTTAGAATTTTAAGGAAATTGCGGATTCAAAACTAACCCAGGAAATAAAGATTTTTTTTCATTACTTTGATGGATTGTTATAAGAAAAAACAAACAAAAAATGTAACGCTTTTAATACCAAATGGCTGGAATGGCTTTGGATAAAAGCGTCTGCTAAATGACTAGATGTAAATGTAATGTAAATGTCTTAGTAACTCACCAGGTGGCGCTAGAAAACGTATACTTGACTCATTTTTGAAACACCTAAAACTGCTGATGCTGTTTTTATTTGATGTTTTGTTCTACATTTCATTTAGCTTTTGTTTAATGTCCCCTTTTATGTCCCATGTTCCCACTGTTTGATCGTTGTTTGATAAGCTGCTTTGGATTTGATTTGAGATTTGACCTCTAACAGCTCAGTATTGCTGCTCCTCCTGAGCACAAGGAGGCGCTGTTCAGGGACCTTCAGCTAAAGTGCGCGCGCAAAAGCTGACAGGGACCCCATTCTGCACAGTTCTTTAAAAGGCAAATTGTGTGTTAATCTATTTAGTACTGTTTTGATCTACTTTAAAAAAGGATTGATGAACCTTCGAGGCACTGCGAATGAATCCGTTTCTCAAATCTCCTGGGAATGCACTTATGCAACTTTGTTCTGGAGTGGTTTCAGTATCTTTATAGGTATATATTTTCTATCGCACACATAGATGTTTTATTTGGTCATACCAATTTTGATGAAAGGACCAGTGTTTTCGTCGCTGCTCCTCCTGAGCGCAGGGTGGCGCTGTGTCTGACGCGCATGCGCTCCGGGATCATGACTGTCTCTGTCCAGCACTTCAGAGTTCAGCACCGCGGGCGGAGGAACAGCTCCCGAACAAAACCACATCAAACCACCGCAAAACCGCTTCACCCCCAGCTCATCCACATCCACACGAACAACCGGTAAGAATATTTACTGTTGCCCTTCAAATATACGCCGTGTTAAGATGAAATAACGCTATCGCGATGTCTGCGGTGATGATGCGCGACAGCGCTTAAAGCCCCTAATGCGATTAACGTTGTACGCGGAGGAGAAACCCTGTTTCTATTGTCCTTTACACCAGTTGTGTTGAGTGCTGTGTTTGAGAATGATATATAAAGTCTGATATGTAGGTGTATGTGTGTTTTAAATGGAGAGCTCAGGTCGGGATTGTAAAAGGACAGAACTGGTGCGGATGAGTGTGTGTTAATATAAAGCTCATTGGGAATATTAAAGACAGTTCTGCTGCAGGTGTGTGTGTTTTATACATAAAGCTCAGATCGGGATGGCATTACGAAAGCACACATCTCTTGTAGGTATATATAAAAACCTAAGATCTGCTGTAAATTTGTGTGTGTGTTTCATATATAAAGCACAGATCGGAACCTGCTGCAGATGGTCGTGGTCAGATTGTGATGTTGATCGATCGATGTTTCTGCATGTTTGAAATGAATCGTCATCTTGTCTGACAGTCTAGTTAAAAATCTCTACATTCAATTGATCTTTCTATGCGTTGTATATGCTTTAAATGACACCGAAATGTGAACGAGGTGATGGTCAAATAATGCTTGTGGTGATCTAATATTAAACTCGGAGACAGAGAAAGACAGCGTACGCAAATCGGCTGTTATACAAAATTATCAATTTTTACAAATTGTTTAGCCTAATTCTTATAATCATATTTACATATTCTTAAAGTTATACAAAAATTGTTATTCGGGCTAAAAATTACAATGATTATTTATTAGAATGATCAGAACCTCATTATAAACATATTGATAATTAATTGCATTATAACCACATACTGTACATACTGGGCTACATAACTACATTATGTATACATTTCAATCTTTTATTTATTTTCTATGTTGCTTTTGTATTGATTAAAATTGTAAATAATAAGAAATAATATTTGCATCATTGATACTGAAAGTGTTTTTGTCTCTTCTTTTGCATTGCAAGCTGGAGAGATGAGATTTATCTGTGGTCTGAACTTAATATCTCCGAGGGTCTCTGCTTTATTCACTCTTTCCTATCAGCTGTAAACCCCCCGTACTCAGGGGTCACTGGATCTTGGTTGCTTGCATAAAGGAGGAGAGTTAGTCATCTGCGGCTGGTTGTCAGTAATTCCCAGAGAGAGAATTTTATCTGTTTATACCTTGAAACGTAGTTTTATTTCAGCATTTTATCAAGGTCAGAATCACTTTGTGCGAGCTTAGCGATAAGACTATAGTTACAAAGGTAAAAATCGTATTTTACGATTTATAGCACGTCTCTTTCAGATATCACTCATGTCTGAAGCACACTCATGCAGACCCTGTTGATAGAAGTTTGCTCATAATATTAGTGTATTAATATTAATGCCAGACTTAAAAGAACACCATTAAGCATCTTTCATTGAAAGAATCATTGAATTAAAATCAGCAAGGCAGTTAACAAATGTTGGTGCATTTGTTTAGAAAGGTGAATGTCTCAGTTTGAAGCCAGATATACGAGTGACTGAATTTAGCAAAACCAATGTTCATTTTTGATCAAAGCACTATTGTGTTTGAAAGGTGCATAACTGAGGCCTGTTTGCTTCTAAACCATTTATTATTGTATAGTAACTTCAATGACTTAAAGTAAATATTTGTACCTCTTTGAAATTGTCCATTATTGTACATATACAGCCGCGGAAATAATTAAAGGTGCACTTTGTAACAATTTTGCAGTAAAATATCCAAAAACCACTAGGCTAGTGTTATATATTTTGTTCAGCTGAGTACTTACAATATCTCAAATGTTTCCAACTACTTTGTGAGAATCGTGAGAAACTCACCATTCTAAACAGTGACACGGGGCTGTGCAGTCGCCTGTCAATGGCGTCATATCCGCGTTACCCTTTGTTACCGCCTTTACTGACGTAGAAACCGCATGACAATAGTGTTGTGGACAAATGCGGAAGTAGTGTCTAGCGTCTAGCAAACCACTAGCTTGCTTCGAGCAGTCACTTATTTATGTACCACAATTATACGCAACATTTATAAAACTTTACCTCATCTGCTAACATTATTTCTCGTTCCCGTCTGATTGATGGCCATCAGAGGTGGAGTTGAAGACAACAGATCCCATCATTCCACGCTCCTTCACAGCGTCATCAAGCTACGGCATTGTTGTTTTGATCGCGCGACCTCTACTGGCGGTTTTTACAAACTGCACCTTTAAGAGAGCATTCCAAATTTTTATTTCAAATCATCATTACTAGATGTATTGTGGCCGTTCCAGTCCAGTGTCTCTTGAATTTCAACAAAATCAAACCTCAGGAGTGACATAAGGTCATCCAACAAAAATGTGAAAGATGAAAACCGAGGTTATCACATGTTCCAGTTAGGAACTTTTCCTAAATACATTTAGAAATATTTATGTATTGTATTGCTTAAAATTGATTATAAAATGGTCAGTTCTGGTCCTTGATTCTGATTGGCTGAGCGGAGTTCTAAGCCGTTATAAAATACCCCAATATATAACTGCTGACCGCACCACATAGCCTAAATATCATTTTATTTACTTTATTTTATGAAACCTTGCTAAGCATATGGAATAACCGTTTTATAAAAGCAATAAGCCCCGCGAAGCAGTGGGTTACAGGGCATTTTATAACAGCTACGGGGTTTTCACAACACCCTTAGCTGTTAAAAAATGCACTGTAACCCACTGCTTCTTGGGGCTTATTGCTTTAATATGAACTTGTTTTCTTTGCAGTATTTGAGGTCTGAAAATACACAGAGCATCTTTTCTGTTATTTTCACCCGTTTCTCCAGTTTCATTTTTTGCAAATAAATGCAGATAAAATAATATTTTTATTCAAAATTTGGTAAAAAATATTGTCAGTAGTTAACCGAATGAAACAAAAATGATCATTTTACCTAAACACATACCAGAGTAAATTCAGAAAAACTGAAATTGTGCTTTAAAATGGTCTCTTAATTATTTCCGCGGCTGTATATATATATGTACTATGAATTGCTAAGACAACTAATGAAATTCCTCTGGTGTAGGGGAGAGACTCAAATCCAGATGTTTGTCTTGATGTTTGTCTTATTCTCACCCCATTTTCTTCTGTTCTCTGTGCTTCCATTTGATCTAATCTGTCCTCCTGCTGTCCTCATTTTCTCATCCCTCGTTCCCCTGAAGGACACACAACTTCAAGGCCGCTTAACGTGCGTGTGTGTTTATCAGCCTGTGTTCTTTAACTGCGTATTTGAGTGTGAAAAATGGAGATTTCAACTCTGAGCTGGCCCCTTGTACTCCCTCAGACAGAAAATAATTGAGGATCTAAAAGACTGGATATACACACATTTCTTTCTCTGGCATCAATAAAGATTTTTTTTTCTTTTTTCTTTAAACGTAAGCCTCACACAGATTTTTCTGCATTTTTATGTTTATGAAGGTTGAAGGATTTGGATTAGTTTGTCTTGATGTGTATGACCCGCAGTTTGATCATCGTGCTCTGTGTTTTTGGATCTACACCAGTGCGTTACAAGTCAGTGCCAAAGTGTGTGGTGTTTCTCATGCGAGTCATCTTCCTAAAGCTTCCTCTCAAGCTGCATGAAGAAAATGGTGTGCGTGTCTGCTTGTGTGAGTGTCACGGACTGGCAGAAGAACCCAAATGCAGGCAGACAGTAAGGGGTTAACAGAGGCTTTATTTTAACAAAGAAACAAAAGACAACAAAAACCCACGAGGGGGTAAATGACAAAGTAACAAAATAATGATACACACAATAGGACCAAGGCTAACTAAACACTAAACTAGACAATACTTTGACAAAGACTAAACTAAACACTTACTGAAACAGGAACAGGGAGCACATGGAACGTAAAGCAGACATCAACCACGGGTAAGCTCGACAAACGTACACACTCAACGCACAGAACGCAATCCAAAGGCACAAGACAAAGAAACATGAGGGTATAAATAGAGAAGACAAACGAGGGATAACGAGCAGGGGCAGGTGTAGAACATAAGACACTCAGGGGAAGATAACAAGGAAACAAGAGGAGTGGGGCCAATGACAAGACACTGGAGAGAACGTATATTATTGTCAAAAGGACAATAATATGTTTCTCTCCACACATAACCAAAGACCTTGTCATGGCTCTGCTACAGGACCAAGAAAAACATGACTAAGGAAGCAGAGCCATGACAGAAGCCCCCCCTTTAATGAGCACCTCCAGGTGCTCACCAAGGGGTAGACGGACGAGACAAGACAGACTGGGAGACAGACAGGACAAGGCAAAACAGAGAAAATAAAATCAAGGGCAGACAAGACATCAAAATAACAGGACTAGTGTGAGCCAACAAAAACAACAAACATGGGAGGGGGGGTGGGGCCAAACAAGGGCCCATAGGGGGCAGTCCAAAAGGGAGGTGGGGAGAAGTCCCAGTCCCCGGCTGCGCTCGAGGGCGCGGAGTCTTGGGGACTTAGACTGTCCCCCCCAGGACTCCCCCTTTGGCCCTGGCAGTTTCCCAGGGGAAGGCTGGACAGGGCTTGACGCCGGCTGGAAGGCCGGCTGGACATGGCTTGACACCGGCTGGATCACCGGCTGGACATGGCTTGACGCCGGCTGGATCACCGGACTGGACGCCGGCTGGACCACCGGACTGGACGCCGGCTGGACCACCGGACTGGACGCCGGCTGGACCACCGGACTGGACGCCGGCTGGACCACCGGACTGGACGCCGGCTGCACCGGACTGGACAGGACACCGGCAGCACCACCGGACTGGACACCGGCTGCACCACCGGACTGGACGCCGGCTGCACCACCGGACTGGATGCTGGACAGGACAACGGCAGCACCACCGGACTGGACGCCAGCTGCACCGGACTGGATGTCAGCTGCACCGGACTGGATGCCGGCTGCACCGGCGTGGACGCCGGCTGGACCACCGGCCTGGGTGGTGCCCCCCTCCTCAGCTTCTTCTTCTTCGACCGGCCCACAGAACGTGTGGCCGGCTGCAGGGAAGCGGTGGGGGACACGACTAGCTCCGTGTTGGAGGAGTCGGACGGGGAGTCCCACGACTCCCTCTGTCCACGCCTACCATGGAGGCTAGCTGGTGGTGGAGTTACTGCGGGGGGTGAGGCGGATGGAGGTGCCGAGTTCCCCAGGGTAAGGGCGGCCAGGACGCGATCCTCCGGGACAGTAGCCCAGGGAGTGGATACCCAGTCTGGCACTAAAGGCCAGGGATCATCCCGGTTGACCACGTACCTGATCATGTCACCCAACCACGGGGAGCTCAACATCTCCACCTCGGCCCACTTGAGAGGCTCGGTGAGGCAGCTGTTAAAAATAACCTTGAGCTCTGCCTCACCGAACTCAGTCTCCCCCGCAGCAGCCACAAACTCCCGAGCGAAATCTCTGATCCCGCGATCCCCATGCCGAAGCCCAAACAACAAACAAGTCTGGCGGGCTCGCAGGGAACCGTTCATGCCTGCTGGGTTCGTTTCTGGCCTTTGGATTCTGTCAAGGACTGGCAGAAGAACCCAAATGCAGGCAGACAGTAAGGGGTTAACAGAGACTTTATTTTAACAAAGAAACAAAAGACAAAACAAAAACCCACGAGGGGGTAAATGACAAAGTAACAAAATAATGATACACACAATAGGACCAAGGCTAACTAAACACTAAACTAGACAATACTTTGACAAAGACTAAACTAAACACTTACTGAAACAGGAACAGGGAGCACATGGAACGTAAAGCAGACATCAACCACGGGTAAGCTCGACAAACGTACACACTCAACGCACAGAACGCAATCCAAAGGCACAAGACAAAGAAACATGAGGGTATAAATAGAGAAGACAAACGAGGGATAACGAGCAGGGGCAGGTGTAGAACATAAGACACTCAGGGGAAGATAACAAGGAAACAAGAGGAGTGGGGCCAATGACAAGACACTGGAGAGAACGTATATTATTGTCAAAAGGACAATAATATGTTTCTCTCCACACATAACCAAAGACCTTGTCATGGCTCTGCTACAGGACCAAGAAAAACATGACTAAGGAAGCAGAGCCATGACAGTGAGACTGTGTGTAGTTAAGCTCAATCAGTGTTGATTCTCACAGCGTAAGGTACATTGTAAGTGTTAATTGTGTGTTAAATTCACACCTAAGAAACATTTTTTTTTCAGAATTTCACTACTTTCCTGCCTCTGTGGAACACAAGATCTGCTTCCAAATTTGCATATTATCCAGCCTAAATAGAATTTAAAATAATTAATATGCCCTTAATTGTAGTATGTTGACATGAGTATCCTTAAAGCAACACTTTAGAACGTTTGCTCACATGTTCCCCCATGTGGTTGATTAGCGCAATTGTCTGTTACCATTGTTATAAATAATGTTGCTGTATAAGCTTCCCGTGGGCAGTGCAATTTGTTTAAGTAAACTGATGGAACCGCCGAATGCAGAAACGTTGTTTGGAAACCATGCCGCACTCTTCCGTAGGCAGGGGATACCGCGTTGCATGTGTACCGACCCAAACACAGAACTTACAGAGTGTGGTTGTAGCCGCTATGAGTCTGCTCAGGTAGCAGTAGCAGTAGAATTCGTCCGGTTAAAGAGTTGTTCTACCACGGAAATAATTTTAGAGACATTATTTTCAGGTCGAAAAACTACAAAGTGTTGCTTTAAAGTACCTGACAGCCTGAGTTTCCGGTTTGAAGAGTAGATTCGGACACACTCTAACTGCTTATTGACGCCATGCTGAATTAACAAATTAACGGAGTAGTTCACCATCAAAACGAAAATGTACACGCCCTCGTCATTTCAAATCTGTATGATTTTTTCTTCTTCTGCAGAACACAAAAGAAGATGTTTTGAAAAATGTTGGTAACAGAACAGCACAGCCCCCCGTTCACTTCTATTGTAACCAATGCAAGTGAGGGGGGGCTGTTAACAACGTTCTTCAAAATATCTTCTTTGGTGTTCTGCGGTAGAAAGAAAGTCATACAGGTTTGAAACGACAAGAGGGTGAGGGAATGATGACAGAATTTTCATTTTGAAGGTGAACTACTCTTTTAAGTAAATGATGTTTCACTGAATTATTAAATTAAGTAATATAGTAAAAATTACATGTGAGAAGTATTTGAGACCAACTTGATGCTTGAGTCCTAGCTGAGAATTCAGCTTGTTTTGTGTTTTAATTCCAAAGAAAGATTCATTCATGTGTCTTGTTGAGGCGGCTCTGTGTTGGCTGTGGATGTAGGGAGCAGGTAAAAGGGCATTATTGATGGAGAAGATCAAATGATGGAATGGAGGCGTTAAGATGGATGAAGTCTGTTTGAAACTGTGTTGCTCATACATTTATCTGCTGGGACAGCAGAGGACGTCTGCGTGTGTGTGTGTCCTTTTGGGTTGTGGTTTTTTTTGTCTGTTGGCTGACAGACAGAGTGGTTTTGATGACCCCTTTCAGAGCATCAGCCACAGTAACGTGAGATCCAAATGGACTTTTTGTTTTCCTCTATATTGGTAGAGTACGTCTGAGTAGTGACAGTAGTAGTCTGTGCACATCTGCATCCTCTAAATAATAGAGAAGTGTGTTTGTGTCTCCCGAGAGCGCGCGCACACACAGATCAGGTGACTCACTCATGTTTCCAGGTACAATAGAAGCGGGAGTAGCTCTCGGACATCACTACAGCCATATGCTGTACATCATGTATGATTTAAATGTCAAACACACAAAGACACACGCAGACAATAGACAGCATTGGTTTCAGTTGACCACACTCCGGGTTGCATCCGTGAGGGTGTGTTCACATATGGCACGTTTGAATGGATTAAAACAAACTCTGGTGCGATTGCTCGGTTAGTGCGTTTTATTTGTGTAAGTGTGAACGCTGCCAAACCCTGGTGCAAGTCACATTGCGACTATATATGTTCGATATCTTTAGGTTCGCTGTTAAAATGCCAGTGTGAACGCGAAGCAATCCAGGACTAATATTTGATACAAAAATAACCAAGAGAACCTTAGGTTCTTTTCAACATTTAAGACGGTATCCAAGATAATAGCTTATTTAAAATACTTATAATTCATTCAGTACCAAAAAGTATTGCTTTTAAATAGTTAAATTAAAATGGTTTTGACGCGGGGGGATCTTAAATCACATTATTAAAAAGTAGCTTTATCTTATTTCTTTGTCTAATGGCTTTTTTGCGATTCAAGCATAAAGTTTGTTTATCTATTTTGTTAGATTTGTCTACGGAATTGTGTCTTGTCTTTAAAAAAATACGTTGAGCAAAAAATGGTAAGCTTGAAATGTATTTATGTTCTTACAAAAGTTTGGGTGTGATTCTTTCTAAGGCAGTAGCTGAGAATACAACTCCAGTACCAAGATAAAAATATACACTTTAACTTCCAGCAAGAATATGAATACAGTCGTCAATTTACATTATGTCAATGATACCTGCGTAGGGATTAGATAACACTGTGTCTTTTACCTTTAGTTTGGTTTCTTGTGTCTTGAAAGCGCAGAGAAGCCGTGAAGAACGTTCAAGGTCAAACGCAGCTGCTGCCTTGTTGTTGTTGCATCAGGATGTCAGCACATCTCCTGAAATGTTCTGGAGTGTTTGATGGTGTATAAAGCCGCTGTGCTGGATGCTGTTTGAAGACCGAGAGTCTCACAGTGACATGAATTTAAGTATTTTAACACATACACTATTCTTCCTTTACTTGCACATTGGCCCTTTAGCAAACATTTAAGCTGAAGCGTGCTTGTTTCGTTGTTCAAATATTTTCTCTTATCCCTGCTCGTACATCAAAGTACACCAAAACCGTCGTTTTTAGGATTTTTGCATTTCTGTTTGGTGGTGAAATGAAACACTTCACCTTTCCTGCTGGCCCCTGGTTGCTGTTGAGGACTGTCTGATGATTATACAGACAGGTAGAGAGAGCGAGAGAGGTGCAGAGAAGACCGTGTGACCTTTAGCGGGCCGTGAGGACTTTCTATGAGATGTGCCTGAGGCTGGTGAATAACACAATCTCTCTCCTGCATGCTGAACGATGGCGATGTGTGTCATAATACACTCACGAGTCACGACTGCACGCATGTGTGCTTATGCTTCCTCGTGCGTGTTGTGTGAAGCAACCTGTATATGATGGGTGTTTTTTGTCACAGATTGATCGTAGAGAGCAATCCAAACGTGAGGAAAGTATGCGTTCAGTGATAGGGATGGACAGGGAAGCTTATATCTTAATACTTTTTGATGAAAGTTGTTTTATATTTTGATATTTGGGTATCGGCAAACAGACAAGCAGTTTGAATCGATTTGTCACAAAATATATCAAATTCAGTGACAGCAATGAATTTGAAGCAACGTTTTTATGAAATACATATAAACCTAAAAACCATTTGAATTTATACAACTTTTTAAAAAGTAAATAAACAACGATTTAGTTGGATCTAAAACAGAAATATTTTGTTGGAAAAAAGCTGCAGACTACAGAATCTGTGAATAGTTTAGAATGACTTTATTTACCCAGAATGTCAGTTCGACTGAAATGTTGAATTTGGTCTCGGGTACAGTGTTACTAGGGGTGTTAATCGGACAGTTTATCACGATACGATACAATATCGTTTTCTCCACCAGAGATGCGATATTTGAATTTTTGTGATACCATAACGATTTGATTAATTCATCAAGATTTTCATATTACTTGTCTAGTTTACACAAGCAGTTACATTGTTAATAATTCACAAACGCAACCAAAGTATATCAAATGAATGTTTAATTAAACTCTTTGAAAATTGCACGCTCTCTGTCCCTAATGGGACCTTTACAACAATAAACTACAGTGTTTCCGCTAGGATATTGTCGAACTGTGGAGCTGGATGACATCATAGGCTAATTAACATATTCGTGACATCATCGCATAGTTTTTTGTGATGCAACTTCAGACCCGTTTTGCTTCTACTTTCTAAACATTCTTTATTTTAATACAGCATATTGCCCAAAAAAGTAGTTCTCATGTGCACATTTTCTGTTTTATATTTATGGATCAAACAGTCAGTAACAGTGTCACAAACGTTTTAAAGGGGTAGTTCATCCAAAAATGAAAATTCTCTCATGAATTACTCACCGTCTAGTTGTTCCAAACCCGTATAAATGTCTTTGTTTGGTTGAACACAGAGAAAGATATTTGGACGAATGCTTGTAACCAAACAGTTCTTGGACCCCATTGACTCCCATAGTAGGAAAAATGACAATGGTAGTCCCCAGAACTGTTTGCTGTTCTACATTTTTCTCTTTTGTGTTCAACAGAACAAAAAAATGTATAAAGTTATTTTTCCTACTATGGTAGTCAATGGGGCCCAAGAACTGTTTGGCTACAAGCATTCTTCCAAATATCTTTCTCTGTGTTCATCAGAACAAAGACATTTATATAGTTTTGGAACAACTCGAAGGTGAGACAGAATTGTTTTTTTTGGGTGAACCATCCCTTTAAGTTAGAAATGTGGTTTAGTTTCCCATCACTGTGTCGTCTGTAGCTCTCGTTCATTTGTATTCTGTGAGCCGTCTGCCACCTGCATCAATTAAATGGCAGAAAATGTGAGAACAACGAAGATTTCATGCCCGATGCCTCCATCCCCAGAGACTCCACACAACCAGACAGCCACTCTGAGTGAGCAGAGAGACAGAGACAGAAATCCAATACAGTGTTGTTTTTCTGAAACAACTGCAGTCCTCAGGCCCCCCTCCCAGAATGTTTTAGATGTCTCCTCTCTATTAGGAGAGACATCTGAGCTCAGGAGTTGAAAACCCCTGTTCTAATGGATTGTGAAATGCATAGAAGAATTCCTTAATCATGAATCATATCTTGTGTATATGGCCTGACGACAGTATGAATTTGATATGTAATGAAGTAGATAGGAGTGATTGTAGTGTTTCTGTAGCCTGTTAGAGCATTGAGTTAGCAAAAGCCATGGGTTCGAAGCCCCACGAAACACACACTTTGGATAAAAGCATTGCCAAATGCATAAATGTACATGTAAAGTAATAAAAGGGTGTCGTGGGTTATTGCAGCGCGCTAGATATATCATTATCATACATACTATTAGGGATTATTGCATTAGCAAACGTCAGTAGACACCAGAAGATCACATGTTTGCTTATATGACATCCGTTTCGTGCTTCTACCTGTGTAGGTCAGGTGGTTATTATTGAGGGAGAGACATTGCTGGTTCAGGTTCTTTCTAAAGGGTAGCAGCTGTGTCCCAGTAGCACAGTTTGATCGGCTGGGTGTTGACTTTTATTTTCCCCGTGATAAACAGAGTGCAGAATTCCCGAGGGATTCTGGCTGGGAGGAGAGTGTGAAACAGATGGCATGAGATGTGGGGATTGTCTCTGTGTCTGTGAGCTGGAATAATTTTTCTGCCAGTAATCCAATGAATGGGACTCTAGATATGTTTGAAGTTGCACACTGCCTTAATACTTTGCATATTTATTATAAACTCTGCACATTTATGCATGTATGGGAAACTATTTTTAACCAAGAATGACTAATTAAGCCATTTTTTTCCAGAAACAGGAATGCACAAACATTTTTCGGTTTGTTGGAGTAAGGCCATGTTAACACTAGACTTCTTTTTTGACAAGAAAAGTTGACAATGGCGCTTTTTTATTAAAGAGCGTTGTGGTTAGATTGAAGATAGCATTTGTGCACGAAGGCAGTTTAGAGAAGAGCAGCGGCGTAACGGAAGTCTATTTGAATTATAAACAGAGGGCGTCTTTGCAATAACCAATCACATATTTAAAAACTACAATACTAATTTCTCGCTAG
This sequence comes from Triplophysa rosa, assembly GCF_024868665.1. Taxonomy (NCBI): domain Eukaryota; kingdom Metazoa; phylum Chordata; class Actinopteri; order Cypriniformes; family Nemacheilidae; genus Triplophysa; species Triplophysa rosa. The sequence goes on along the minus strand of NC_079891.1, from coordinate 33,624,022 downwards.
AAATGCAATCAGAAGTTATTGAAGGTGAATATTAAACTTACATTTATACAAAACTATGCTCCAATGGGCGTTTTGCCCGCCATTTTATTTTTTCGAGTTTGAGCGTTCTCGACCAATCACGTCCCTCGCATGTTGTTATGGAAACGACAGGTCTCTGTCATTCATTAGCTGTGAAAAAGGTGCTTGACGTAGGGTGTTTTTTTCCAGAAAAGTTGAACTTTTTTCAACCTGCAGAAAAAGATGCTGACGCAGGCGCTGGCGTTTAAAAAAGCGCTCGGGACTTTTTTTGAAAACACGGTTTACTCCATAGGCTTATAATGTTATAATGTCATTATGTAATTCAAAAAAGAAGTCAAGTGTGAACACGGCCTAAAACTGTAAAAATGTTTCTATGTTTTTGTTCATAAAAATAAATGATTACCAAGCATGTTCCAGGTCCACACAGACACACACAGACACACACACACACACACACACACACACACACACACACACACACACACACACACACACACACACACACACACACAGTCTGATCCCTTATCTCTACACACACGTTTGTGTAGATGTTGTCTTTCTTCTAAATGAATAATTCATAGCACTGAAATGTCATAGATATCATTTTTCCTGAATGTGAAGTCTGGATTTCAGTTTCCGGTTTACTTTTGCATCGCCCATGTGCGTATTTCTCAAACAACTTAACATACCCAAACCACGACTGGTGAAAACCACAAAAGTCTTCATGCCGCAGTCTGGTCTCTAATAAAGGCTCATGTCCCTCTTTTCAAATCTTGCAAGGTTTGACAAATGATTCATGTTTATAGCTCAAATGGTGTGAGCTCTTAAAGTGTAAGTTATCGGTTTGCTTCAAATGACTGATATTATGAGCAATAGTACCATAGTGTGTCATAACCTACAGTTGATTTTTATCCAGTAAGCTCTTGTCTTTACAGTTCTCTGCAGTGAAATAGATTTGAACACGCCGTTCCTCTGAAACTCTGGGGAATGTGGTTGTATTGACTCAACTTCTCTCCGGCTTAGATGCATCTCTGCTGGTGTTTTGCCCATCGCATCTGGAGGCTGTGATTTTGTACCACCTTTGAGATCCTGCAGTTGACACTCAAATGAAAATATCACTTTCATGTGCTTTCTTTAGAGAAACCAACCCCAGACCAGTACAAATAAATCCAGTTCTCTTCGTCGTCTTGGTCAACATCTTCGTCTTGGACCGACTTCTTGATCCAAGTCCACCTGAAACCACATTCAGTGTGTAACGATGATGTACCACTGGTTTATTTAGCAACTTGAGAATTTGTATTGATCGGAAATGAATTTTGTGGTTTTGTTTTTGGATGAGTGTGAGATGTTGGAGGGGGATGTCTGTGGTTTTAATAAGCTCGGCAGTAAAGCTCTAGTTAGTTGATGGTGACAGATGCCTGTAAGAGAAAGCACAATCCTCCAGGGTAAAAATAAATAGGAGCGTGCTGCAGTCTTTCATCTTTATACAGAATAAAGACTGACTTCAGCTGCTTGCTGATAACTAGAATAAAAGGCTTTTGGTATAGATTTGACATCGATGTGGTTCATTCGCTGGAGTTTATTTCTGATATGTTCTCGCAAAGCTTTTTAATGAAAAATCGGTCGAGCTGGTTTATGTTGGTTAAAACCAGTAACTTTAACTTGATTTCTGTGCAAAGATGCCGTGAAATGAAGACACACTCAGTCACAATCACCTTCTTCATTTTGTCCGTCTCTAGACACACCAGCTGTACAGATCACTTCATAATAACATTCAGATGGTATAGAGATGCAAATAAGATTATATAAATATACAATTTTATCTGCATCATGACAGCACTGAGATTACGCAGAACACCAAAGAAGATATTTTGAAGAACCCTGATAAAAACATAAGCCCCCATTGACTTGCATTGTAAAACCACTGAGAACAATATCTCAAAATATCTTCTTTTGTGTTTCAGTTTTATTCAGGTTTAATGTGACAGAGTTTTTATTTTTGGTGTTATTGTGCACTATATATGTTTAGTAGGGGTGTAACGGTACGCACATTTGTACCGAAACATCACAAGCTGTCACAGGAAAAATTCCAAACGAAGTCATCATTTCTATGCCCTACTCCCTTCGAAGGGCAGAGCCCTTGGAGTTTAGACTTTGGAGTGAACAGGACATTTGCGTGCCATTATGTAGACGTTTGGAATGCACTTGGCAAAGGGAGCGACGTAATTTCCTCATTATCTTCAGCTGTCATGTTCCCGTGACAACGCAGCATGGTGTCCATCAGCAGATGTCGCTGTTTTAATGGCATAACTTAAGCATAACTGTTAACTGTTTGCAAATAAACAATACATTTTATATTTTAAACCGTTGTATATACTGTATATTAGTGTTTATATATTATATAGCAACTTTTTTAAATATAATATGTATGTTTATTTGCAAACAGTTAGGACACAATGCTTCTTTGTCACAGGAACATGCCAGCTGAAGATAATAAGGAAATTATGTCGCTCCCTTTGCCAATCGCATTCCAAAACGTTTACATAATAGGCTTGTTCGACTTGATGCAGCGCCGCAAGATCCGACAGGCACATGACATCAAAGTACTGCGAGAGCTATTTCAAAAATCACAAAAAGTGTGGTTTAGAATCGCTGTCGCGGTACGTCATCCGCCTGTCGGATCTTGTGGCGCCGCATCAAGTCGAACAAGCCTAATGGCACGCAAATGCCTTGTTCACTCCAAAGTCTAAACTCCAAGGGCTCTACCCTTCGAAGGGAGTAGGGCATAGGAATGATGACAATTGGAATGTTACCCGTGACGGTTCGGTACGAATGCAAGTACCGTTACGCCCCAATGTTTAGTCATTGTATTTGGCTTCTTTTGTGCAATTCACTTCAGTTCTGTTTCATTTGCACTCTTCATTCAAAGCATTGTGCATTCTGCTTTACTTACCTACTGTACATTTTTTCAGATTTTGACCCTGTCCAGCATTCGTTTCCCTCTCTCTTTTTGTTTCTCTCTCGGCTCTGTTTTCCGCTTCACAGATGCTGAGGGTCAAACCGGTTGCTGCTGGAAATAAGCTGTCAAAAGCTTTCACCTGTCTGTTGATGGATCTCTCTCTTCTCATTTCACATGCCCTATTCTCTCTCTTCATCATCTTTTATTATCACTCGCTCTCTCTGTCTTTCTTCATATGAGGATAGGGAACACATGCTTGCATTATGTCTTAAGGTATAAGATGAGATGCCGCTTATTACTGTCTGCCATATTCCTTTAGATCTTAGAAGGCTGACGGATCATTTTCTTTCTCACATTTTTTGGGGATAATACGAACATATTCTTGCTGAATGTTGCTGTTATTATGAGCACATAATTCTGTGTACTTCATCAATTCCATCTTTGAAAAGCCCCACTGATGTGGTCTACTCCTTTGAACACCTGTCTTTCTCTTGCCCCATTTCTCTCTCTCTCTCTCTCTCTCTCTCTCTCTCTCTCTCTCTCTCTCTCTC